>NC_136902.1:35200210-35446714 GCF_949606895.1 Notothenia rossii | reverse complement strand
AGCAGACGCTGTTGGCCGGGAAACAAAGGAATTACCCAGTGGACTTTGTTACCTTGTGGCAAGCATCCTCTGTTTGTCTTTCTTATGCTGCCATACAAGTAGCATTATCCAATTTCGCTAGAAGAGACACTGTTCAGTTCCTCCATTTAGAACGTTAGGGTTAGGCTTAGCGTTTAGTGCAAGAATCACAGGCTTTCAATTGAATCTTTTTCTTGGCACATTATAATGTAAAACTTGAAATAAATGACCCTAAGACTTAGTAAAGGTTCCATTTCAACCAAAGTGTTTGAAGCAATTGGTTGTTTTTGTTAATATGTGTATCATTGGGCAATGGTTTTACCAGCTTCATTGCCCTTGTACTCCTTATTGCTGACTGGAAATTATTTTTGTCATGGACATATTTATTTGCCAATTTATTTGATGACCTAGTGATTAAAGGTAGTGTGTGCTTCAACATGATTTATGATAGTTAATTTTATAATAAGAAAGATAAAACAAAACGAATACCACATTGGATAGAGAGATAGGACTGGACAATGGTCTATTTTGCCACTCTAACACACACACTAAGCTCCGGTACAGTACAGTCCTTCAGCAACATTGCAGGGTCCATCATTTAAAGATGACATTCGTTGGCTTAATCCAAACCATTTAAAATGACTGAATGAATGTCACAGATGCGTGAGATTCCATGAATCCCCAGAAGGGACATATGGGGGAAAAACAGTTGAAGGTTTAAAAAAAATACACATAGTTTCTCACACACAAATATGTTTGTGGTGGGCACCCTGGCAGAACTTGTTACAGGAGTCAGACATGTAATACTGTGGAGAGCGCTGGAGCTGCCGGAGCTCAGATGAGGTGCCAGTTGACTGTTGGTTATTTCTGGTGCGCCATTGTTTGTATTTAGTGTGTGAGGTAGAATCCACTCACTTATGCCAGGCACATACCTGCAAGCCTGAGTTCAAGACTGCTGTCACCTTCTCCCACGGTTCCTTTTGGCAACATTCATTAAAGCTTGGAGAACACAAAGATAATTGTGTCTGTAAACAGCTCTGCTGGTTGGGAGCTGTGGCCCCCTTCCAACCATGAGCCTACTTGAATTAACAGCAGTTTGCTAGAGTATGTGTGAGAGGGTCATTTTATTTGTTGTCCTGGATGGGTCTCATGCAATTTATTTGCATATAAATTGAGAGTGTGAAAAAGAGTGTATTTCTAAAAGGTTATACAAAAAGAAGGATTTGGCTTTGTTTTTACAGGATTCTTTCATTGCCTTAATGGAGCCACAGAGGAATTTATTATATTTTTGAATATTAAAAGGAGAAAATGAACAAGGCCGAGTTGAAGCAGCAAGGTTGTTAGCTAATAGTTCCTTTTTCACAAACAATACAGAGCCGGACAACTTTCTTTTGCAGTAGTGTTTCTGTTCCCCTGAAGAATGTAAGGCTACTATCTCCTTTAACTCTTTGATTTCCACTAAGTCCTGAGGGAAATATCTTGCTTTTTAGCTGCTAAATGCTCAGTGTCTTTCTATGAAACAACATGAGAGAGAGTGACTGCTGTAAGACTCAAATGTGCTCTGTAGAGCTGAGGAGGACTGCAGAGTTTGGTGAAAAACATTTGTAAGTGCTATTTTGATCTCTTTTTATCAAAACCACGTTAGTTGATTTGTATTGCCCGTTGCTCTAAGCTGAAAACACAACATCTGACATATAATAATTTCATGTGTGCAGCTGTGCTTCTGTGTCTACATTGTATTTGTGTGATTGTGACTGTATGTGAGGGCTTTGTTTTCATACGTGTGCGTGGGTGCACATTCTTGTCACCCAGCCACACTCACCATCTATTATTGTGCGAGCTGTCTGGAGGATGTGAAATGTCTCCTTCCCAGTCCTTCTGTTTCTCTGGCTCTTCTAAACAGTTTACATGCCACAATGCAGTCCCCGAGGAATTCTGGAACAGTGCCAGAGTGAGCTCTCTCTGTGGGTGTCTGTTTTTACTTTTCCCTCTCTGACCCTGTCAGATTGTTTTCCAGAGAAGATGCTTTATAGTTGTTCAAGTTCTCTTTCAATAGAAAAGATTTCTCATGAATCAGATTTTTTGGGTACTAATGTGCTGGTTTACTCATTTGGAGTGAAATCTCTTTTCAAATTCAGACAGAAAGTTTTGGAACAAAAGAGAGGATGCTTCAGTACAGGCTGTACCTTGAGCCCGTAGCAAATGATGCACAGGCATAAGGAAATGCACTCTTACATGTAGGGTGACCAGGTGTCGTACACAGCATTTTTATAATTGGTTCCGCATCCAACACAATTAGGAGATGTCCTGCGTTTGATTGACAGTTGCCCTTTTTAATACTTTATTACTTATAATACTACATCTAAGGCTTTTATCCAATGGCTGTTTAGAAAGCAAGAAGGGGCTATCCCCATTCGCTGCGTCAGATGTCAATCATTTAACATAGTCTGGCAAATGTGTACTTACTGAATGGGTGTATCCAGTGGAGGGCGATTCCCGGAGAGCTTTCTGAGAGATTTGCCAGATTTCTTTTTCTTTTTCGTGCATTGCGGTAAATACGATTTGAAGGGACAACCACAAAAAATGCCAGGCTCATAAACAACTGAAAAGAAAAGTTGATAATGAACATGTAGCACACTGTGCAGCAATTCTATCCTAAAGGTCAGCTGACTGTGGAAGTAAGCTATCACTTTCAGACTCAAAGGTGCAAAAAATAATGTGGACGATTGTTTGTTGGGAAAATTACTTGCATAGTTTGTGCAAAGAAATCCATCCATAGCAAAGCGTTGTTATTAATATTTATAACTTGATAGTTTCAATACAAATAAAAAAATTGTAGGGTTATATTGAAATCTCTTAGCTTTGCTGTAACTTCTCCCCCATTGTCCCACACCACATATTCTTTGTCCCACATCTCACTTTGTTGACAACTGGTCACCCTACTTACTTTCCACGACCAGAGCATTAATATGGTTCTGATTAGCACAGGTTTGAGGGTGATTTTCATACAGAAAAATCTGCAGTACCTTAGGCACAGGGCAAATTAGAAAGTTATAAGTGCCCTAAAATGGTTTCACAGATTTGTAATACCCCGCAGTATCTGGTTGTCAACAAATCACAAGACTCATTCTCAGGCACATTTTTATTATCTGAAGCTTACAGACATGACTTGCAATGCTTCGAATAGTTGCCTTGTGTATCATTTACTTTTCAAATATTTCAAGATTACAGTACACCCTTATTTCCAAGATACATTCAGTGCCCTATTGAAGTGTAGGCACACTGTGTATGCCATGCTCTGTGCCTTAATTCACAAAAATAAAAAGGCCCAAAGGCTTAGGTTCTGAAACAAAAGCGGAGGTGCGTTCCATACAGTGCAAAGATGGGGGCGGAAGATGCTGAATTCACACTGTTTTCAGTTTTATGAATCCAACGCAGAACTGTGTATCATATTCGACAATGAAAAGCCTCTCCAGTTTTTCTTTTTTTGTGCGGGCCAATTTACCAGTTTCCTGGGCAACAGGGAACGGTGTCAACACCCGCAGGTAGCATAATTGTGTTCCTCTCACATTAGCATATGTGTTCTTGTTTTTGTTCCTATTTTTTGGACCTGTAGATGGAAAAAAATATCAAACATCCCCTTTTTTATTATTCATTAATTAACCAGGATTAAATATATTTGTGTTTTTTGTGTCAATTGTTCATGTTATTACATTCATTTTACTCTTGTGTCGTGGATTGAGATTGTGAGGTGACAAAAAATGTTGTGGTGTTGACCACATTTTAACTGGGTTCCCCAAAGTGTTTGTCACTAGTTATGTTTAGTATACAGTGGTGCAGGAATGGGTCCTAAACCCTGGGAATGAGTCAGCATTTTAACATTCTATGTATTTCTATTTGAGCATTACACAGATAAATAATTTTTCTCTTTAACCATATTGCTCAGAAGACATGCAGTTTGTGTAACACTGGAGATTATGTACATGTAGTACCGCTATCTAAATGTTCTGAAGTAGAAATGTAAGGTGGCCAACAGGTGTAAGCGCAATACAACGGCCTAGAACATTTACAAATATAAAAATGTGCCATAACACATGCAAATGAAGAAACATCTAAAACTTAACGAAATATAAAGATGATCATAACATTTTAAGGAATCATACAATAACATTGTTAAAATAGGCCGATAAAATTTTTCCAACAACAGTGACAGTTGGCCAACTTATCATCCCTGAATGAGTTGTGCTGCAGCGTTTGATATTTGCAGCGTTCTGTTTATGCAGCAATTCTAGTAAATGCTGCACAATTTTCCTCTAATTGGAGAAGATGTTTCTTCATTTGCATGTGTTTTGATACATTTGTGTTTTTATTTTTGCATCGTTTCTGAAGCTGCATCAAATTTGTCCTGGGCTATAGCACGTTTGTACATGTCGACCACCGTAGAAATGCCTAGGAATGATTATACTTTAAAACCCAAATCGTCATCAGCAAAATAGAATACAGCAAATTTCAAAACAGATTGATGATATTTTGTATTCCGTATTATTCTCTGTTCTAATTCTGTGATTGAATCAAGATTTTTCAAATATTTACTTTTGCAGAACCCTGTACAAATCGAGGACCTCCAGCTTTAAACACTGGTTGTCCTTTTAACTCAAAAGTGAAACTAGTGTGTACAGACATTTTGGGAAACACACAGAATCCCTCTCCTGTGCTGATCCCTCTCCCTGTACTGTGATTGACATGGTAGAACAATGGTGGTAAAAAAGCTTTGTGATCTCTGTGGATCAGTAATGCCATGTGCTCTGTTTTTGCAAAATGTGATTTGGAAGGTTTAGTAATAAAATGTAGTGAAGGTGATAAGAAAGAAGGTTGGACTCAACTCGCTCAGATGGCGTGTGTGGGGAGGTGTAAGGCAGTGTGTGTGGAAAAAGTTATATATATTCTTGTTTTGGTTATATTTCGTTACACAGGTTCTGGAAACACATGCTTTTAGTCTAACAGACTCACCCACACACAGTCACTTCTGCCATTTCAAACTATGCAGATAAAGCAAATCAAGCTCATCCAGCACTGAGTTCACCCAAAGTGACAATAACCCAGTATGACCCCAGTTTAACAGTGTTGAAAACATTTATTTAAAAAAAGATATATAGCTATAGTATATATAACAGAAACAGTTTTACAAACCGGTATATTTTGTATGGCAATTACATCAGTTTGAGTGGTTTTGAATATTGGTAAAACTAACATTTTTTTTTTTCCACCCACAAACAAAAAGAGAGTGAAACGAGAGGTAATATGCCGGCATTACTTATTTATTATAATTCTCATTATAATAATAAAAGTAATCCTTATAATATTTGCCATGGATGTTGTTGTAATTGTGACAATGTGACACTGCAGTGCAGGAAATGTATTGACATGTATTAGAAGGTCCAGGGCAAGACTGAATCAGTTTTAGGATGTGTTTGGATGATGTAATGTTCACAAAGAAAGGCTGCCTCCCCTCATCAAAGCCTGTCAGTCACACACCAAATATATCAGTTGGTGTTCAATATTTTTAGAAAAAGGGTAAACGTTGGGTTATAGTTTCATTAAGAGCCAGTTTATGATGCTGATAATGAACTAGTAACAGAACTAGGCCAACAATTATAACCAACCTCCTTCATTACATAGCCTTATTAGAATTGACCATTAAAGAGGACAAAAGTCAGACAATTACAGAAATGTTCCTCTGGACAGTGATTTGCTCGTTTTTTTTTCACCTGTCTGAACGTCATTCTGTAACTTTAGTCCAAGTCCTCCGCAACCTGTATTTTAAGCTGAATAATGCCCCCCAGTCTGATGTGAACATTCAAAAAGAGCTAAAGAAAAGGGGTTTCCAACATAAGCATTGTTGCCAGAGACAGCATGCACCTGTTGTTTGTCACGCAATATCTGGGTGACATTGATTTTGATCTTGATGCCAGATGGTTGGGGTATTAAATTAGTAACTAATTTCGTTTGGCTTAACATAACTATAACCAATTATAGCCTGATCAATTTTGACGGTTCAGCCCAAAACTCTAAAGGTTTTCCTCTTAACTCTGGTACTATTTATCAATGTTGTTTTGGTGTGAGTTGTTTCATTGAGTGTTGGACATGTCTACAGTTGAGACGCCTGCCTTCTCTTTTACACCAATCTAATGGAACTAGATTTTCAAATGTATTTTTATGGCCATGTGCCATCTATTTCTATCAGCAGACATCTCTATGACTAGTAAAATTAAAAGACTAACAATTGAACCTTCTTTAAAATATAAATTAAAATACTAAAAACGACTTTGTTTAAAAACAAGACTAAATATCATTTGTTTCATCCACAACTGCTAATCAACTACATTAATAATGCCCTGTTTCAACCAAAAAAAAGAGACTTAACCTTAATTTACTCAGATTTGTGCGTATAGATCCTGTGACCCACACACAGATCACTTCATTTAGAATTTCTGTAATACTTTATATTCTTGACTTGGCCATGGGTTGAATTATCATGATGACATTTTACATGTAGCTAACGTCAACGTGACTGGCAGGCTTTGGCTTTCAGACCGAGTCGTGGCTGTGACTCCAGTGCAGTAGTTCAGTGCCTATACTAAATGTGAGGTAGTGCCTCGACTGTAAATCCTGTTCTACAATAAACTATTTTGACATGCTGTCTGATTCCATATGTACTTCGTACTCTTTTTTTATTCCAGCATCTTCTCTTGGTAAGAAGTGGAGAATAAAAGACCAGTGATAATGAGAGGAAATAACATGCTAGCGTCTATATTCATGCATGTCTCTAAAGAGGTGTATCTGTGACTGTCATCGTCAAAATGTCACCTGATCAATAATAGATGAAGCTGACGTCAAAACCCACTTCAAACGCAGCGCATGGATGGAGTGCTCCTATAGAGAGGGACAAATTAGAAGGAGCACTTCTCTTGCACCGTGGTCCATCCATCCATCCATCCATCCATCTTCTCCCACTTATCCGTGGTCGGGTCTCGGAGGTAGCAGTTCCAGCAGAGAGCCCCAAACTTTCCTTTCCCTGGCCACATCAACCAGCTCTGACTGGGGGATCCCAAGGCGCTCCCAGGCCAGCAAAGAGATATAATCCCTCCGCCTGGTCCTAGGTCTACCCCTTGGTCTCTTCCCAACTGGACGTGCCTGGAACACCTCCCTAGGGAGGCGCCCAGGTGGCATCCTAACTAGGTGCCCGAACCACCTCAACTGGCTCCTTTCGACACGAAGGAGGAGCGGTTCAACTCTGAGTCCCTCCAGGATGACTGAACTTCTCAACTTATCCCTAAGGGAGACACCAGCCACCCTGCGGAGAAAACCCATCTCGGCCACTTGTATCCGCGATCTCGTTCTTTCGGTCATGACCCATCCTTCATGACCATAGGTGAGGGTAGGAACGAAAATGGCCCGGTAGACAGAGAGCTTTGCCTTCTGGCTCAGCTCCCTTTTCGTCACAACGGTGCAGTTAAGCGACTGCAGTACCACTCCCACTGCGCCGATTCTCCGGCCCATCTCACGCTCCATTGTTCCCTCACTCGAGAACAAGACTCCGAGATACTTGAACTCCTTCACTTGGGGTAAGGACTCATTCCCTACTTGGAGTTGACAGTCCATCGGTTTCCTGCTGAGAACCATGGCCTCAGATTTGGAGGTGCTGATCTTCATCCCAGCAGCTTCACACTCGGTTGCGAACCGATCCTGTGAGTGCTGAAGGTTTTTTTAAATGTATTTATAGAAGGACCTTGCATACAAAAACATTAATCTCAGCAAAGAGAAGAGATGCAATATGCCAGATTATAGCTAATAGCTAATTTCCATCTGTGGTCCTCAGACAGGTTCATAACAATCAATACAAATAATAACATTGCATGATCTCTATCAGTCAAACAATCTTAAAACCTGATTTAAGTACTGCTTAATAAATTAATACATAGTACACTTACATGATCTCGGTCACTCAAATAATTACAAAGCCTGATTTAAATACAGGTTACGAACATAATACTTAGTACACTTCAAATACACTTAAATAAAATAAAATATCTAAGATATGACAATACAGTTCAAATTTAAAAAATTTAAAAAAATCAGATTACAGTGTCATTAATGTTGACATGACTGGTTGCTTAATATCATTTTTTTTGCACCATGGGAAAACGAGTTAAAATCAGTACAGGTTTTAAGTTCAACTGGAAGTGTATTCCAGTGCTTGATGGCCATAAACGAAAATGCTGATCGTCCAAAGGCAGTGCGCCTCAGAGGGATGGTTAGATCTGCATTTGATGAAGATCAGGAGTTTCTGCAACTCTGCTCACGGCGAAACTGAAAAAAGCCCCTCAACAGTGGTGTTGTAGAATTGTGAATGATTCTGAATACCAATCGAACTCGGGAAAATAGAACAAGACTATCAAAACTGAAAAGTTTGTATTTGGACAGTATATTGCAATGATGGTGTTGTAATGACTTTCTATCAATAACTTTTAAGGCTTGTTTATAAAGAACCTCAAGTGGTCTCATAGCAGTCTTAGTTGCTTGGGACCAGCAGGTTATAGTGAAAATGTGATAGTATCATGGCATGCAAAAAGGTTTTCGATGCTTCTATGGTTAATAAGTTCCTAATATGTTTACATTTGAAAATGTTATATTTCAGCTTTCTAGTCATGCTTCTAATATGGCTTTCAAAAGTCAAATTGGCATCCAAGATCACTCCCAAGTTTTTGACCTCATTGACGTTTTCAATTATTTTACCATTCACACGAAGCTGTGGATGCGTGGTTGTTTTTTTCTTATTCGTGAAATACATTGTCACTGTTTTGTTAGTGTTTAAAGTAAGACACGAGTCATTTAACCATTAAGCAACTTTGTGCAGCGTCGACGAGAGCTTAGAGACAACCTGTTTAGCATCTTTCCCATGAGTGTAAACCACTGTGTCGTCAGCATACATCTGGACGTCCACATCCTCACAAACAGATGGGAGATCATTAATATATATGCTGAACAACAGCGGTCCAAGAATTGAGCCTTGTGGCACTCCGATTGAGCATGGCTTAGTTTCTGACAGTTTATCATTTATACGGACAGATTGAGAACTACCAGCTAAATAAGACCTGACCCATTGTATTGTGCTAACTGACAGGTTGAAATTGTTGAGTTTTGATAAAAGTTTGGTATGGTTTACTGTGTCAAATGCTTTTCGCAGGTCAAGGAACACTGCTCCAACTATCCCCCCTTTGTCTAACTTGGCCTTGATTCCTTCCACTAAATAGCAGCATGCAGTCTCAGTAGAATAATTGGTCCTAAAACCAAACTGCATAGGATGGAGTAGGTTGTTGTAGCTTAGGTGTGATACCAGCTGCTCCGCGACTACTTTTTCAACTACTTTGGACACAACAGGTAGAATGCTGATGGGTCTATAGTTGCCTACTTCTTTCTTGTCGCCACATTTAAAAATTGGTGTTACAATAGCAGTTTTAAGAGCTGATGGAAATGTATTTTCTTTTAATGATTGATTTGTAATATAGGTGATGGAGCTAGCTAAGTTCTTTTTATGTTTTTTTATAAATACTGTGTCTAGTCCCCAGTGATCTTTAGCCTTAGAATTTGATAAGGTGGAAATTATTTTATTCACTTTAGTCTCATTTGTACAGTTGAGTTTGAGCACTTTTGTATCGTCAGCTAATGCAAGAAGCGGTTCTGTTACATTGAAACTGTGGGCCAATTCTGAAACAGACTCAATAAAGAAAGTATTAAAATGGTTGGCGACGGCTAGGCTATCCTGTTGTAGGGTTCCGTTTATCATAAGCTCAGTATTAAAAAATGTTGAGTGATCTTTTCCAATAAGTTTGTCAATGGTTGCAGACCGATGAAGCCGTTAGAACCACATTATCTGCAAAAAGCAGTGGTGAAGTCCTTAGTCCACCGAACTGCAGACCCCCTCCCCCACGACTACGCCTCGAAATCCCATCCATGTATATTACAAACAGGATTGGTGAAAAAGCGCAGCCCTGGCGGGGGCCAACCTTCACCGGAAGTGGGTCCGACTTACTGCCGAGGACCCGGACACAGCTCTCGCTTTGGGAGTACAGAGATTGGATGGCCCTGAGTAGAGATCCCCTCACCCCATACTCCCGCAGCACCTCCCACAGTAACTCCCTGGGAACTCGGTCATATGCCTTCTCCAAGTCTACAAAACACATGTAGACAATAAGGATAAGGATAAGCGTACTCCCAGGCCCCTTCCAGGATCCTTGCGAGAGTAAAAAGCTGATCCGTTTAAACATTTCTTAAGGGAGTTTATTGTTCACTGTCTATAATCTAACTTCAGCAGGCTTTTCCCCCCTCTTGATCCAAAGCATCTTCATTCTAATATTATTGTGAAATACAAAATTGCTTTATACTCACGGGGACACAAGTAAAGCAAACCTACCAACAATGCCATGTTTTCTTGGGTACCTAGCCAAAGCTAATTAGACAGTGCAGGAATAAAGTATAGAGTACTTTTTACCTTTCTAATGTTTCCCCTTTTCTTCAAAAGAAGGAGCTACATATACAGTACACTTCATCTTCTGCTCAGTAGATACAATTCCGGCAGCTGTCTGCTTCTGCCACCTAGTGGTGTGTGTGTGTGTGTGTGTGTGTGTGTGTGTGTGTGTGTGTGTGTGTGTGTGTGTGTGTGTGTGTGTGTGTGTGTGTGTGTGTGTGTGTGTGTGTGTGTGTGTGTGTGTGTGTGTGTGTGTGTGTGTGTGTGTGTGTGTGTGTGTGTGTGTGTACAAAGTATATTTTTCCATTCCTGTCCAAATCAGATGATTAATCATTACCTCACTTGTTAGGTGAAACACATCCAGCCAATTTCAATTGTACCTGATATTAGGCTGTTGGAGGTACAGGTACACCTGATGTCAATTACTTCAAAAAATTAGGATAAATTGAGAGAAAAAAAAAGAGGGAAAAAAAATCTAATGAAGACTAATTTAGCACCCTTATGGCATTGACATCAGCTGACCACGTGTGTGTGTGTGTGTGTGTGTGTGTGTGTGTGTGTGTGTGTGTGTGTGTGTGTGTGTGTGTGTGTGTGTGTGTGTGTGTGTGTGTCCATGTCCCCATTTGCGTACGTGCATGTGCCCCATGTACCTGTGTGTGTGTCCGTGTACCAAGGTGTATGTGTGCCCCCGTGTCCGCATGCAGCAATGTGTGTGTGTGTGCCCCCCATTGTGTGTGTGTGTGTGTGTGTGTGTGTGTGTGTGTGTGTGTGTGTGTGTGTGTGTGTGTGTGTGTGTGTGTGTGTGTGTGTGTGTGTGTGTGTGTGTGTGTGTGTGTGTGTGTGTGTGTGTGTGTGTGTGTGTGTGTGTTGGCACTTAAATGTTTTTACACAGTCGCACTGCTGGAACTTGCCTCCCAAAAGCCAAACAAAAGACTCCATAATGTATAAATCTTTACATTGTCCAACGGGAAAACGTTATGCATCACACTAATACACATCACATCATGCGAACAATTTCTTTTTTTAATTGTAAATCCTGTACATGTTGCACATTTCTGCTCCATGCTGCCTCTTTTTTTAACTCTCAAATTTGAATATAGTATGTTGCCGTATTTTATTATATATTACTGCACTCAGTTTCCAACATAATTATAATTTGTGTATTATTATTATTATTATAATTGTATTAAAAGTATCCATTATGCAGTGGCTTATTCAAGATGGTTTATCATTTTATATGGTGTTACTAGAATGTATTATTAGCTTAGCTGGTGGAGACTTCAGGTTGGATTTCTCTGTTATGTTGGCCTCATATTTTACAGGATGGTCAGTTATTGTTTTATGTAAACCTCCATCTACAAAGTAATAATCAAACATAATTGCCACATGAAATTGACAACAAGGAAAATATGATGTACTGACACTCTTACACTATCTCCCTGTTTCACTGATTGTCTCCCTGGTGTTCCACATTTTTTAAATCAGGGCCTGCAGTGTGTGGCTGTGTTTCTGTGTGAGGAGTTGGGATTCGTGTCCATGTTACGCGATGTGCTGCAAGGAAGTTGTGTTGTTGTTGTTGTTGTTGTTGTTGCACCAGTGCTGATTTCCGTTTTCAAGAAAGTTGGCCTTATTTGGGCTTTTGAATTAACTAGTGAGCCCCTTCAATAAAAGTTAATAATCCTTTATCACAGATTATTTTTTCCCTGGTTTATTTAATATTTCTGTAAATTCTCTTATCCACTCTAGAGTATTGTGAGAAGTAAAACTATACAAATAAATACAAGAAAGAGAAACACTGAAGCAGAGTAATTGTACTTAGATACAGTGTTTGACAACTGTTCACAGACCTGCAAAAGTGTTTTAATTCACCAGTGCATCTGTGGATGTTGTTGCACCAAACACAATTTAAAATTAACCTACAGAACAAAAACAAAAGATGAAACAATACACTACTTAAAAATTATACTTAGTCTTTAAATGCACAATATCTAATTTTCTACCACTAGGAATCTCTCAATCATCACAATACAGTTACATAAGAGTTTGGTGGCGATCAGTATCATGTGATCAAAGTGTGTCACTGCAGTCAGTTCATAGTCTGTACAAAGTATATTTTTCCATTCATGTCCAAATGAGATGATTAATCATTACCTCACTTGTTAGGTGAAACACATCCAGCCAATTTCAATTGTACCTGATATTAGGCTGTAGGAGGTACAGGTACACCTGATGTCAATTACTTCAAAAAGTTAGGATAAATTGAGAGAAAAAAAAAGAGGGAAAAAAAATCTAATTTAGACTAATTTAGCACCCTTATGGCATTGACATCAGCTGACCACGTGTGTCTGTGTGTGTGTGTGTGTGTGTGTGTGTGTGTGTGTGTGTGTGTGTGTGTGTGTGTGTGTGTGTGTGTGTGTGTGTGTGTGTGTGTGTCCATGTCCCCATTTGCGTACGTGCATGTGCCCCATGTACCTGTGTGTGTTTCCGTGTACCAAGGTGTATGTGTGCCCCCGTGTCCGCATGCAGCAATGTGTGTGTGCCCCCCATTGTGTGTGTGTGTGTGTGTGTGTGTGTGTGTGTGTGTGTGTGTGTGTGTGTGTGTGTGTGTGTGTGTGTGTGTGTGTGTGTGTGTGTGTGTGTGTGTGTGTGTGTGTGTGTGTGTGTGTGTGTGTGTGTGTGCGCGTGCTCCGGTAACCCAGTGCATGTGTGTGACCATGTGTCCCGATGTTTATATACCCCAGTGTGTGTCACCATGATTGTGTCTCTGTGTGTACCCCCATTTTCGTGTGTGTGTGTGTGTACAGGGGTGTTTATGATTGCCCTTTAACTTTGTTTCCAGTTTGATAAGGACAATTATACATACTTTCCATACTAACAACACTATAGATACATGAAAGCCCAAGTTTATTAACATGACCATTTTCTCTTGAGAAACTCACAGTTAGAAGCTGACAATCTGAGGTTTCCTGAGCAAACATCCGAGGCAGCAGTGTGTGACATCAGTTTCCTGCAGAGATAAAGTCTTGGTTTCTGAAACACCGCCAGAGGTTTGTGGCTAGATTTCTGCTAAGCTAGCTCTGCTCAGAAGCCCCTGGTTGAGTCAGTTAGATTTAATCTGTGATCGCCTCGTGATAAACGTGCGGTTCAAAAACTCCTCTGCATGAAGCACACACAATCTGATCTAACATTCAGAATGATGTGCATTTAATATTCAACTGTTCAGTGAGTGGGGGGTTAAACACATACAGTATATGAAACATCTGTTCAAAGTTTCTTCTTAGGGTTATGGTTATTTTACAAGACAGAACCAAATCTCAAATATTTTCTAGCACTATTAAAAATAGTAATGTTTTTTTATTAAAGACAAATAAAAATGATAAAAAGTGAAGCTTTTACAATGCTTCTACATTATCCGCATCGTACATTAATACATCGTCCATGTATAACACATCATTTCCTACCCTACATACATTGCCTTTATACATTTATACATTCAGCTTGACTTGCAGTATTTATGTTCGGCTAACTCTGAGTTAAATTGTACATTAAATCTTGATTGATGTAGTTTTAAATATCAATAGCAATTATAGCATGCACAAATGTTTTATATTGGAACCATAGTTTATTCTGCCTAAACAATTGAGTGGATTATTGGCAGCTTGTTTATCATTTAGGTTAAATATAAGAATATATGCATTCTTTCATATAATGCATTATATCAACAGATTAAAACAGACACGTTTATACACGTATGTGTTGATACAGTATTTTAAATGGTTGCAATATTTTACAGCTTTTGAAATACATTGAAAAATGTTAATCATAATTTATGAAATGCAATTATAACTTTTTCAAGGAATAGAAACAATGGGACACAAAAGGTCAAAATAAATTACGTAAAAAAAAAAATATTTTTTTTAAAATGCTGTGTTATGTCATCTTAGTGGCAAGTAGCTGTACGAAGGACCTTTTACATTTTCAAATTGAGGTTAATTAAACTGTTAGAGCAGCTTAAAGCAAACAATACTTAATTAAATTAAAACACTAAAAAGAATGTGGAGGATTTGTACTGTTTATGTAAACTTGTGTGTGCTGGACAGAGTACAAGTGCAACATTTAATAAAAAAATACTGCAACGCAGTGCTGTTATGGAATGACAGTGTTGCACACAGAAGGTCATTTAAGTGCTTATAGTTATCAACAAGTATAAATATATTTGTGGGATTTGTAATATTTATCACCACTGTGTCTCACCCGGTATCATTTCACACACCGTCCTCCACCTGTACGGCATCAAGAAGGTTCTAGTTGTTGACAAATACATTGATCGGTTCTGCATTAGACTTAATCATAGTAAACCATTTATTACATTTATACACTTTTTATAGATGTTAAAAAAGGATATTAAAATGTTTCTTGTACTATTCACTTCAATAGCCTGTATTAATTTGACCGAGACAATTACTTAACAAATGTGGATTTAATACATAACATATATGAGCTCATAAACCATTTTAATTGTTACTATAATATGTATAGGAATTAAAATAAAACATTTACAAAATAAATATTAGGTTGATGAGTCCAAGCAGGATTAGATGGGGCCAAACATGCTTTTTATTAAAACAACTACTAACTATTGCTATTAATAATACAATGAATGTTTTCATTGGAGAATTCAATGTAAACATCTTTGATGAATGTTGAAAGAGTTGTAGTCTTATTAGATACAAAGACATTTAGATCACAGGCAACAACATCAGACTTTTACAGGTATGGAGTATTCTTTCGTTTATGTCAGATATTAGGAGAATAAAAAGTTGCTTTATTTTGGCGCACATTCAAGTCTGCCTCGCCTGCCTTATAATTCAAACTCGTCATTGCAGAAACATGTACATCTTCCAGAGCAGCCTTTGTCCGAAGAGAAAACACATTTCTAAAGATGCATAATGCGTGAAAGCTATTAAAGTTTCACATGCAGCAATTTATAGAATGTAATAATCTCCTGAAATCTGGAGCGTGTTGAAGACAGCCAGCGCTTTCCACACTACATGTTTTTTTTGCATTCACCAATAACATTTTTAGTGATCACATTATTACTCTTATTAACTAAAAGTGTATATTGTGTAGCCTACACTAACTGATTTATTAATGAATGCGTTCGTATTTTCCTTTTTAAATGATATACAATGACCAATTTAATCTGAAAGTAAGAATAATAGAAAAATAATTCCTTGATTATTCATTATGACATTTGTGTGGAAGGAAATCTCATGCAAACTCTACTTTTGATTATGAAATTAGTTAACATTTCACAGCATGTGCTAATTTTTTCTCAGAAAAGTGTATGAAAATGACCAAACGTCATACCAACTTTATTTTAAACTAATGTTTTCTACTATATTATTCTGCCCAAGATCCTCCATAACATGAAGTCACATTGTTTTCTTTAATAGTGAGGTGATATGTGTAAGTCCAGATGAGCCCCCCTGCTGCAGAGCTGTGTGCGGGACTGCTCAGTATAAAGCTGAGAGCTGATCTGTGGTCTGCCTCACTCAGGGTTGAGCTGCAGTGATGATGCTGCTCCTCTTCCTCTTCCTCCTGCTCTGCACTGCCATCGCTAAAGGCAAGTGACAACTCTAAATCTGTGACTTATTCCAATTGGACCGTGTGTATGCCTCAATATGTCACATTTTTTCAAAACTGTTTTTTTTTGTAGTTAAGATTTATTATTTAAAATATCGTGCAGTGCCACAATCTTAAAAAATATATATGACTTATGCTTAATTTGGCACAGTTTTCAAAATTACTAAAAGCTATCTAAATTACATTTTGTGTAGTTATCAATATTGGGTTTTATGAAATATGTCTACAAGCAGGCATACCATTTAGCATAGTTATATGTATAGAATTATCAAGAACAGATACTAAATGAAAATGTGCTGTAACTGAGGTAACACTGTCCTTTTTCTTGTTAAGAATATTTATGTTTTTTCTATAAATAGTGCTGAATAAGATACACAAATATAGGAAACCAAGAAGCGAATGATTCAGAAATGACAAATTTGTCAAATGAATTGGTTAATTCCCTAAACAATTAACTATTGACTAAATCAGAACATTTGAGTGTTATCATTGAAAATAAATGTTTGAAATATCGTAAAAAATGGGGAAATAATAATCATTTCTTTGTACCGCAGAGCTCAGTAACTTGTTTTTCTTTTTTAGAACATTTGACCCAAACACTAGAACCGCCAGAAGTCCCTGTATACCTAAATCCGACAACGGGTAAAATGTACCCGCTATAGATTTTCAAGGTACAATGTTGTTTTATTTATCATACAGAACAGTGAGTTTGAACGCACAGGGATGAAATTTATACCAATAGAATCTGTGGACTCTCAGCTTTTCATATGATATAGGTTGTGCAGATAGCATGATGTTTAAAATATCGCTAAGAGTGCTGATTTAAACGCTTGGTGTTAGACTTGTGTTTTGTTTAGGTACAAATCTCTCTACCTCTCTCTATCGATATATATGTAATGTTCTGTTCTATGAACATATAATTGTCTACATAAATAGACGACGCGGACTACTTCTCTCATTCCGAGTGTCCATCTTTCTTCAACCGGCACGTAACCTGCACACATGCATTACGTCCTCAACGTGAGCTCAGTCATCCAAGATCTTGTATTCTCCAAGATGTTACACTATCTATAACTATCTATCTGTCTATCTCTCTCTCTATCCATCTATCTATCTATCTATCTATCTATCTATCTATCTATCTATCTATCTATCTATCTATCTATCTATCTATCTATCTATCTATCTATCTATCTATCTATCTCTCTCAATATATCTCTCTATCTATAAGGAACCGCAGTAGACAAAAGGCGTTGCTATAGCAACACGTCATGTTTACGCTGCATTTTCTATGAGGTGAATATTAACCGCTGGCGGATATAGGTATAAATGGCATTTTCTTTGGCGATTTTTTCAATCTGACTTCATATTGACAATTGTTAACAACAGAGGGTGCTACATAACACACTTTCAGGAAAAGTCACGGACTGGGAGACTTTAATATGTTATTGAACAAAAGTTACATACAATCAAAAAACAACTGCGGGTAAAATGTACCCGTTCTAGTGTTAAAAGTACATTTTGCCATCGCACTTATAGAGATAAGAAATTGGTATGTTAGGTTGTAAAAAGAAAAATCGCAACAAATAAGTGAATGAATAAATAAATAAATATATATAGTATATTTAATGTGCACTTACATGCTTTTTGAGTTGACAATATATTTTGAAGAGGTTTCAGGCGAGTTTTTCAAATAAATAATAAATAACTTAATCAAAGCCATGCAGCTCATTGTTATTTCTCCCAAAAGATCCTAGATTTTAACCAGGCAAAGAAAATGGAACACTGATAACTGTTTACATTTTAAAGTTCTTTATTAAAACTTGAATCAAAATGGGATTAAATACCAACAAAAATTGTGATTAGAAAGGAATAATATCCTTTAAACAGTTTTTATGTACAATATAACATTCTACATATAATATGTTTTCTTAATATTCCTTTTAAAATACATATTTGGATGTTAATCATTTCTAATCACCAGTTTGACTGTCATTTAATGACATGTTCTTTCTCTGTAACTGATAACAATTATTATTGTACTTTTAAATACTGTTTACCTGTATGATCTCTCCGGTCTCTAAGCAGGTGAGGACCGTCTGATTCTGATTGATGGAAGCAACCCGTGTGAAGGCATCATCCAAATCTACCATGACAACAAGCTGGGCTACATCGGGGACAAACACTGGAGCAACAACACTGAAGACGTGGTTTGCAAGAGCACTCAGTGTGGTAAAGGATATGGGAGCACCCAGGAGCCCGCCATGCAGCCCGTCGATTCAGTGTGGCTGAACGAGGTGGAATGCAAAGGGGACGAGCGTCACCTGGGCGAGTGCAAGCATCCCGGCTTCGGCATCAGCCAGTTCGACAGTGGGACTCTGAGGAAGATACAATGTTCAAGTAAGGTTTAACACTTTTTGAGATGCATCACTTTTGAGAAGTTAATCCAAATTATTGTAAAATTACATGATGATGATGATTTTGTTACATTTCATTTCCTTTACCTAACCCAAATCTACGATACAAGCCTTTTACCATGAAGATACAAACTCTTTAAATATAGGCATAAGAATAGAGAAACATGCCTTGACTCAGATGTGTTGTGTGAATAACAGACAGAAAAAAAAACACCTATAGAAAAATAGCTACATAAATAACTATATTTATAAAAAATATATCAAAATGTATCGAGTATTTGTATATAAACAAGAACTGAACTAAAAATAAAATGTATATACTTATAAGAGGGTTTATAATAAAAGAGTTAAAAGGACAATTAATTAATGAATACATCTGTTTTATTTTTAAAAGAAATGGAGAATAAAAAAAACGGAAAAGCAGATATTTAATAATTTATATTCACCAGGCAGTGATGGACATCTGACATAATGTAAAATAACAAAAGTTATTGCATTTAACCATGAAGATACAAATTCAAAGAGCAAGCATCCTGCAACTAGCAGAGAACAATCATCCTGCAACTAGCTTTCAAACACTTTTTGGGCCCACTGCATTGGCTTCAAGCAGGCTAAACGTAAAAGTAGAGTTTGTTTGGGGGGTGGGGGTTCAGTTTGAGACGTTAGATATGTATAATTGTTGCCATCCTGATTCAAATGGGGAGCTCATTCCACCATTTTGGAGCAAAACAGGAATGTTTGGTTGAGTGGTACCTGGATCATACATCCAAGACTATGTAACCATTTCCTCCAGCATGTGCGACTCGCTCTGCATCGGCCAATCGGCTTGCTGCTCTTTGACTGCTAGCAGGACCCAGGTACCACTCAACAAAAACATGCCTGTTGCCTTGTTATGTGTTATGTATAACTTGTGTGTGTTGTGAAAAATGGTGATGAAATGACAGAAAACCCACGCCTGTTTGCTACCCCGGTCCCCATTGACAGCAGAACGCCTACAAATCGTCCCTCACAAACCTGCCTGGTCCGTGTGTACCTTGTCCAATAAACCATGGGCGGTTCTTGTGGGGGCCAACAGGGGCCAGTGCCTCACTGATCTTTGACCCCCCCCTGTGAAAGAAGAGTCTTTCATTGTACCATTTGTGATAGTGTTGCCGTATAGGCAAAGGCTGTGCTGTTACTCAGGGCAAAGTTAACAGTAATGTATTTAATCATTTTATTTGATAAAACTCTAGTCATTGACACCATGATTGGTATTTGATTTATGAACAGAATTTGTATTTCATGTTTTTTTTTGTTTTTGTGCTATGACTTTATACTGAACTAAAAATGATAAAATCTTGAACAATGTCTTTGTCTATAATGTCCCGCATTAAATCTGCCCCTCACCTCAAGTAAAATTAGTCAACAACGCGCAAACATTTTTTTTGTTCACGGATTATTGCATTTATTGTGAGTAGCTGAGAGAAAAAGCGTCAGATAAATGTAATCCTGATAAGGAGGACCTTTTTAATTTATCTTTTTTTTGTCTTCTAGATAAGATCAACATCAGCCTGGATGGGTATGCGTGTGCGGGGGCGGTCAAGTACTCCACCGATGCAGCACAGACATATTCTGGGTACTTCTGTGGGGACAGCGGCTGGGGTAAGAGATGCAGACAGCAAACTCCTGTATTTATTGATTATGTTTGTACAAACAAATGTTTCTATAGACATATAGGTGAAACAAAACAAATAAAATACGCCTTATTGTGTGCCTTGAATCATAATGTTATTTTTGTGGGAATTTAAGACAGACATTTTAAAGTAAATGAAAACACAAACATAATTCATATAAATTATAAACTTGAGCGAACTAAACTAATACGTTGAAAAGAAAATCATATACAAATTCATAATAAGCAGGATTATAATAAAAATGAAAAACACCAACGTACTGCGGGAGTTCAAAACAGAAATCTTTTTTTTCTCATGTAAAGTAAAGATGAAGGAATCAGTGGCACGGCTGAATAGTGGAAGATGTTCTCGGTCTTTAAACCATTGTATCTCACTTATTTGACATTACCACACGAATGCATCAATGTCTAAACAGCATGCACTGTTATAGCTGGCTGAGGAAGAGGTCAAACATTGAATCTATATTTTAAAGTTAGGTAGTTTGTAGTATATTTATGGTAACACAAAGGGATCATTTGGCCCCCTCTAAATGGTCTCAAGTTAGATATGAAGGATATTGAGAAATGTGTAAGGGCAAAAGAAATAAGATGTTCCTGGGAAGTATTGGAAAATTCCAACTCTTAAGGCATCAGGTATTTATTAATTACAATTATACTATTATTAATTCTAATGACAGCTATAACTACTGGAGGAATTCAGAGGGTAAGTCACTCTTTAGTGAAACAAATCATTTGAAACATGACATACATGCCCCAATTTTTCTTCCTTACTTTCAACGAGACGTATGATGTTCGTTTAAGGTTCATACTTTCTTTTAGTTTCTTTAACATTGCTACATAAAATGGCACCACTTTTGACAGTATGGGCCCGCTCTTTATATTTTATTTGATTTGATTACAAGGCATACATAACAAAATAAGTACTCATATACATCAAAAAACGTCAAAGCAATCGACAAATCAGGAAAAGACAAAAACAAAACAAACTTATAAGATATAGATTACACATAATAAAACATTGATGCTCATACGTATATACATGATCAGATCTTTCCCCCTGGTCATTATATATGTTGTGTGTTCTTTCACTGACCCATTCTATCCCATTTTTCATCAAAGATATGAGCTTGGTTTCTGATTCTAATGCTTTCTTTCTCAATTCCATACATTTCATTTACTAGATTATACCATTGTGAGTCAATTAAGATATTATATTTTTACCAATTCCTTGTAATTTGTTTAATAATTGTTATTCTTATCACAAGAAATAGATAGGAATCTTCTTTTGTTTGTTAAAAGGAGCTTTGGATGCTTTTGACTTGTAATGGATTTATAGATTTCTTTTTTATGATCCTCATCAAGACAACGATGCATCAAATATTTTGTGCAAAAGCCTGAAGTGCGGTACAGCCAAGGAAATTCCCAAGAAGCCGTGGATCACTCTCAAACAATCAGAGAAGATGTGGGCAGATTGTTCAGGCATCAAAGGCCTAACTAATCTGTGGCAGTGTGCGACTGCGAAAAAAGGTTCAGCGTGTCTCAATCCTGCTACTGTCATATGCTCAGGTAACACACACTCACACACTGAACCAATACCTGGTCTCATAGAATCATCTACCATGAAAACTTATTTTATCCCAGGTGCTGTTTGTTTTTAATGTATAAAACTATTTGCAAAGATTTGAACTCCAGATACAAAGTCTACTATACTGTAAATATCAGTTTGGATTGATGGCTCCAAACTATTTTTGTATTGAACTTTTACTTTTTATATTTTGATTGGACTTTTATTTATTTATTGGACTTTTATTCCAAGTGCTTTTGAATTCCATTCATATTTGAATGTTTTATTTATGGAGTTTTTTTATTAGACTTTATTTATTTTTAATTTGACTTTTATTTCTTATTTATCTCTAAGGTGTCATTTAGCACTGTGAAAACGCTATATACATGTCATTTATTATTATTATTATTATTGTACAACTTTTAACCAGGAGACTGGAGTCTTTCATGTTTTTTTTTTCTTATCCATAACCTAACCTATCTATCTTTTTGTTTTTTTTCAATGAACAATGTTAACCACATGGTCAAAACTGCGACAGTAGTTTGTCTCCTGTTTTTGTTTATTTATATCATTTTTTGTTGTTGTTTCAATTCAACTTTAACCAAGTGTTCAAAACTGCCTTTATCCAGGAGTAAATCAATTTCTATTGAAAGGAAGTGTGAATTAAGGAAATGGTTCATTCACAGATCATGAGATACTGCAACTCTCCGGAGACGCATCCAATGTGTGTTCTGGGTTGCTGCAGCAGAGGGACGGTGAAGTCTGGACTCCTGTCAGAGACGTCAAGCGCAGTACGGAGTGGTGCGAGCGGATGCAATGCGGAACATCTGCCCACAGCCTAGCTGCTGACGGCCTACAGCTCAACTGCACAGGTAGTCCAACACACTAACATTCAACCAAAGGCAACCTAAACACAGTTGTGTAAAGTAACTAAGTACATTAACTCTTTGCTTGAGTATTACATTGTTTTGCTCCTTAATACTTTACTTTTACCCCACTACTCGAAAAACTGAAACGTTGACCTTAATCAAATGTATTATGTCAACACATTTCTAATAACAGTTATAGGTTAGTCGAAAGCAATATTATTAAGTTGAACCTAAGACGTAGTTGTATTGCTTTGAACGAACCTAAAGCAGTTATGTGAAATCTGTTAACATAATACATTTAATTAAAGTAAACTTTTCCGTTTTTTCAGTGTCCTATTCAGAGGTAAATGGTGTACTTTTACTCCACTGGAGGTATTTACTACCTTTAGTTAATTTGCCGATGTGGATTAATGATGTGAAATCTAATCAAGTGTTAAATCAGACTTTAGTTCCACCTAAATTCACAAGCTACCCTGCAGTATACAAAGTCACTCAAACTAGCTGCACCTTTACCAGCTTTGAGAACACTTTGATGATCAATCATTATAAAACATATCATATATATTATTCTGAAATGGAACAATCTGCACAATGAATACTTTTACTGTTAGGACTTTAACTATATTTTGATGCTAATACGTTTTATTTGAGTAACATATTGAATGCAGGACTTCTCCAACCTCTGCCGAAACACAACCATTTTTCCTATATATATTTTATCCAACTGACAAAATGATACATTAAATAGTCTTACTAAATAATGTTTTAAAAAATAAACCTTTATCTGTTCACAGATAATGTGAGAGTGGTTCTGATGGACAAAGGGGAAAAAAGCCACTGCTATGGTGAAGTCTATATTAAACGTAACAACTCCCTTCAGCCGGTGTGCGCCTCGGGCTGGACAAATATGGAAGCTAATGTCGTCTGCAAGGAGCTACGCTGTGGCAGTTCTGTGAGTTTTTAGATTTAAGAAGCACTGATAACAAAGATTTTATCCAAGGCAAGATTATGTCAATTTGTTGAGCAGCCCCTCTCTATTTTTGTATTTTTATTATGATTATATGTGTTTTCCTTTTTATAATCACATTAATATTCTTAGTATTATCATCACTATTTTTTATTTATTTTTTCATTATTATGTGATTTTGTATTACTTTTATTAGTTTGAGTTTGTAATATTTTAGTTTTATTTGTATTATTATTATTATTATTATTATTTGTATTGATTGTGTTTTTTTTAATTAATAATAAGAATATTACGAATATTAAGTAGTATTATTGTGGATGTTCTTTTTATTAGATAATAATACAAATTAATTGTATTGTTGTTGTTGTTGCCTTTATCAATGTTATATTAATGAAATGTTTTATTAATATTTTTTGTGAATGATCAAAAATAGTTATCATCATCATTGAAAACAAAATGTCTCTGTAAATGACTGCACATCCGATCAAATGTTTGCCACTAATGAATGACATGGATCCTTAATGATATAACCATAAATGCTGTGCTCCAGGTGCTCAGTAACGATGAGAAGAGTTCTCGAGGAGGGGAAATGGACAATGTGATCATGCACAATGTGGAGTGCTCAGGGAAAGAGTCGTCCCTGTGGCACTGCAGAGCCCAGCGGGACCAAAACCTGAGATGTTCTTCCAAGGCATACGTAGTCTGTTCAGGTGAGACACAGCAGCAATGTTGTAATACCAATTACATGTAAATGTAGAAATCACAATATTCCTGCCCAAACAGCAGCATGTGTTTACTGCATTATCAGGTCCAAAACCACCAGACTCAGGGACAGTTTCATCCCACAGGCCATACGACTATTAAAAACCTGCACTTTTTAAAGAACATCCACAACATTCATCTGTTTGCATCTTGCCAATTATTTATACAACACTATTTGTTTTTTATTTGTATTTACTTGCACTATTCTATCTGTTTTATTTGTTCTATGTGCTATTTATATTGTTGGAGGAGCTTGTGAGTTTTTCATTGACATAACAACACTGTAGCTAATGTGAAAATGACAATAAAGCCTTGAATCTTGAATCTTTGACAATTCTCTTGCTATCATGGAACAGAAAGCATTGAGGTGAAATTGAAGGACACTCCTGGGAAATGTGCCGGCAGACTGGAGATCAAGTACGAGGGCAAATGGCAGAGGGTCGATAAAAAAGAATGGACAGATACGAATTCAGATGTCGTCTGCAATCAACTGAACTGTACAAAAAGCATTAAACAGGATCAGGCGGATTTTCAAAAATACAGCCAGGGTTCAGGTGAATTTCTGGCTAAGACTATAACTTGTGTGAAAAATGATGACTCCATATCTAAGTGTGAAGTAAAGACTCCCAACAACCGCGGACAGTCATACTCGCTTGGAAGGCCGATTCCAAACATGAATAAGGAGGAGGCAGTGGGAATAACCTGTGAGGGTGAGTGTGTTTTCCATTCGTCTGACCTTCTATTGTGCCAATTCCAAAGTGTCGGTTCGAGTCAAGATGTGTGTGTGTGAATGACTTTGAATCTGTCTTTGGTGATATGTAACTAAGTCCATTTCTGCAGTACTGTCATTAAGCAGAAATGTCAGGTATTTGGAATTTAATTGAGTATTTTATGTCCACTCCACTAGAATTAATATTGTACTTTTACTTCACTACATTTATTTAACAGCTATTATTTTATGTATCCAACAAAGTACACCTCAAACAGTGAGTGGGTTGGCACAAATCTATTACCAGCAATTTTGATAATTGTTTAAGTATTGTTTGAGTAAATCTGTTTCACTCTTCCAGCTTACTTATTTTAAGAATTGTAAGAACTTTTCTACAATGTACTTCTCCTTCTAATACTTTAGGTAGTTTTTCTAAACATAAATACTTTTACCTAGGTAACAATCTCATTGCAGTTGGCATATTTTTACTTGTAATGGAGTATTTTTTACAGTGTAGTATTAGTACTTCTACTTTTGTAAAGGACTTTAATAACACTGGATTCTGTCCTCCACATTGTAGAGTCTGGAGTTTTTTTAATATGATTTCTTTAGATATTTCTCACCAAGTGATATGCAAAGGTTCACTTTTTCTGTCTGTCATTTGGTGCTGAACAGATAATTTGCTGAACAGATAATTTGCTGAACAGATAATTTGCTGAACAGATAATTTGCTGAACAGATAATTTGCTGAACAGATAATTTGCTGAACAGATAATTTGCTGAACAGATAATTGCTCTTGCTGGAAACAGCTGCAGGAAACTAGATTGATAATATGCATTTATTCATTTTGCTTTTAGATTGTTGAGAATATTAATTAAATGTATCACATGGAATATAAATGTTCCAGTATTTCATAATAATTCTATCTTTTCCTAGTGTGAAAACAATGTAACAATTACAAATCGTACAACAAATATGAATATCTGAAAAAACTATTCAAATATATAATATTACTCACTGCACAGACCAATAAATACCAATTCAGAATTCTGAAGCTGATGGGAACTGTAAGGTTGATGATAGTTTTAATAATAATGTTTATCTGCCTTTTTATACCTTGCTGCTGTGATTTTCCCGCTGTGGGATGAATAAATGCTTTATGATTCTGATTCTGACTTATAACTACATTTCCCCATTTCATTATTCTAAGAGAAAAATAAACGGTCGTTCGGTAGTTCCAAGTCTACGATGTGAGGGGTCATGAGCCTAAAATGGCATGCATTTGAAAAAAGAGGAAGCCACCCTGAACACATTACTAGTCTATCATAAGCTAAAGCTAACTGACTATCTTTATTTTGTCAATTTTAGGACATGCAATGATATTTCTGGACGGAGATTCCTGCTCTGGCAAGGTGGGGATAAACAACCTCCAACGAACGTACTGGCTCTCCGGGTCTAACGTGACATGGAACAAAGAGACGGCAAACACCGTGTGTCGGGAGATGCATTGTGGGGGAGTTTTGAATGTCAATAACACCCTGCCTGGTCGAGAAGAAAAAGTTTGGGATAAATTCTACAGCTGCTCACGAAACGAAACATCTCTGTTTCACTGTGGAGAAACACAAAATCCAAAAGACCTCAATTTCACAATTGCCACTGTGAAATGCTCAGGTAATGTGACACTATGTGGAGACTTTCATCTCATAAAATGTTTTCAACTTTCTCATTACACGTGTATATTTCCACTATATTCCATTTTCCTCATCCCTTTTGCTATATGCCACAACAGGAGAAAAAACAATTAACCTGTCCAAAGGCTGTTTGGGGTACGTCAATGTTTGTTTGAACGGGAAGTGCGGTGGTGTGTGTGCGAATCCGTGGACAGACAAAGACTCCCGTATGCTGTGTACATCCCAGAACTGTGGTGACCTTGTCCTAAAGCCCATCAACAAGACTAAACAAAGGGAGGTGAAGTTCAAGAGTGTTCACTGCACAGAGATGACTCACAACCTGACCAAGTGCAACTTGGTCAGCTTTGATGACAATGATAAGACTTGTAACAATGATCCAGCATATGTCGTTTGCTCAGGTAATGTAATGTTTTAACTATACTGTATGTTCCCCAAAAACGTGTGTTTTTTTCCTAATGAAACCGTTGTGTTTTATTCTTTTGGTGATTTTTGAATGCCTTTTGTATTATTATGACCAAAACATTTTCTATTTAAACATTTTAATTCTGGTTTGCTTAGGTAGTTACTTGAATATTTCACAGTCTTTTGTACAATCTGTAGGGGAACATTCTTTTTGCAGTAGTTGCACAAGATAAAAACACAAACACAAAACAATAGAAGTACAAAATATTTCCTGTTCATACAAGATGCAGAAGATGAGAATACACAATAATAAGATTCGTCAATTTCCAAAATGTTAAATCAATATTTCAAATGAAATTATTGCTCAGGCATCAAAGGATAATTAACTGCCAATGTGCCTGGTCGGTTGGTTGGATGTGCCTGGTTGGTTGGTTGGATGGGTGGATGGATGTTAATCAGAATGTTCCTGTAAACTCTGATGTGCTTAGCCACAAGACACACAACTGGCCATAACTCAGGGGTCATGCGACTGGCTTTATTTTATATTTATTATATCTTTGTTTGTTTTATTTAAATAACAAAATAACTCTGTATCTTTCACTGTTACAGGTAGTGTCAAAGCCAGATTTACTCCTTCCCGAGAAAAATGTTCTGGAGGTTTGGAAATGAACTACGAAAACCAATGGCTCCCAGTTTGCAAAGATGCTCTTAAAGACAACAAAACACGACATACCATCTGTCGAGTGCTGGACTGTGGTCAGGCAGCAGATGAGATTAAAGATGGACCCAAAACAGTAAAAGGTGCTGTCATTTCAGAAATATATGGTTCTAGAGATGACTACAAGGCATTAAAACAATGTATGATACAAACTAATGATGGCCCATGCACTCGTGCTGACCTCCAATGCTCCAGTAAGTGTTATTATCGTTGTATCTTCTTCTAAAAATGTTCAGCTAATGTTTTTCTTCTAGTTTTCCAGTATATCTGGGACCTTCCTTCAAAATATATCATTTATTTTTTGCTTTTTCTTACTGAGATAGATGAGACTATTGATGCCACTCTGATGATTCTAAGAAACATACCAAACTACCACATGCTTGGCTGAGCCTAGCATAACAGATGCATCCAGAAACTGCTAGCTTGGCTCCAACCGTTGGTCAATAACACATTTAATTAAATGAGAAATCTCACAGATTAATCAATGTTTTACCACACAGCGTGAGTTTTTTAAGGTGGTTATACACCAGAATAGTTTTGGTCCGGATTTTAAGTCACAATCTTTCTGTTATGCTTAGCCAGCTTGCGGCACACTGTTGCTCCCTTTTTACCATAAAAACATTTAAAATGTTCTCAGCTAACTTTCAAATATTAGCACACAGTGTATGCTCTTTAGATCTTTAAAATGTAATCTACATTTTTAAGTTATTGCTTATTACATTTTTGGTGGTATTGGTTGTTCCTGAATCCTCTCTCATCTCTTCTTGCTTTTTTCAGGCTGGAGTATGTTTGCACTAGTTGGTGGTACTGCCTGTAGTGGAAATCTGTTTGTTCACTCAAAGGACAACAACAAAAGTGCTGTTTCCACTGAAGGCTGGACAGAAACTATGGGGAATATACTTTGCAGCAATCTTAACTGCGGCGATTTAATTTCAAAGGAGGCAAGAAAGACAGCTGCATCCTGGACAACGAGCTTCAGCTGTGCAGGTGTAAAGAATCTGAAGTCCATCTGGGACTGTGAGAAAAAAACCTCATCAAGCAACACAAACCAGATCTTTATTAAATGTCAAGGTATAAAAGATTTTCCTGCTGCCATTTCCATTAATATGCAGTAAATTACCTACTTTACATGCATTTATATTGACCATTAAAGGTTTGAAATGTAAGGGATGACGCTTATTTGCTCTCTTATTAAGAGTTGTAAGAGACTATTGATTTCAAAATCATGTAAGGCTTAATATGTATTGCAACCAGCTGATGATTAGCGTAATGTAGCTTAGTAGTAGGGGAAGACACCTAGCCAGGTAAAGGTAAATATATCTGCTTACCATCACCTCACAAACTCACAAATTCACAAATGTATGAGTTTGATTTCTCGCTAGCTGAGTATGCTAGCACCTGAAAACTACAACTTGTAATATTTTACTTTAATATTTGATCTTGTTTCTTTCCTTTCTAGATGAACCTAAGGTCAATCTTTCAACAAAGTGTGCTGGTGAAGTGACGGTAAATGACCTTGAGGTGTGCAACACAAATTGGGAAGACAGGTACTCACGTTTGGTTTGCCAAGAACTGAGTTGCAGCAACGCCATTGGTTTCTCTGCTATCAAAAAGCCGATTAAGGATAAAGAGTACTTCCATGTAAACTGTAAGGAAAACCATTATCAAATCGGCCAGTGCAAGAGAGTCATGGGAAAGTGTGAAAAAACGTTGGTTTCAGTTTTCTGTGCTGGTAAGTAGGTATGTGCTTATGTACCATTGGAGATGAAAAGTATTGTGTATGTAAACTTTCTGCCTATCATGTCATTGATATTATTTGGAATGCAAATCCTTGTATGATTATTTAAATGTAATCCAAATGTAAATATACTTGATTATCTGTTAAATAGGAAATACTAAATGTGTGTTTGCATTTGTTGGTACATTTCAAGTCAGTCCCCTCGAAATTAAATTATTTTCAGGATATTTGCAGCTGAATTAATAAACCCATTGAAATACACAGTATTACAGAATGAAGTTGACACTTAAATATACTTATACATTTACACCTACTATTTGTCATCTTGCCAAGAGTTGGATTAAAGTTAAGTACTCATATGTTAGCTTAAGCCAGAAGACGATTAGCCTAGCTTAGTATAGCCAGGAGAGGATCAGACTAGGTTAGCACACTGTACAGACAGCAAGGCTAGCTGCTTCACACTTTGTTTTATCAAAGTAAAAACTGGAAGCACCTCTAAATATCACAAATAAACATGATAATATCTTTTATCTCTTGTATATATTTATATATTGCATTATATGAGCATCCTGTGACCCAAGTGTTTCATTGCACAACTATAGCTGTGTGTATGACATTACATATTTGAATCTTGAATTTTGTTTATTTAATGTAAGAAATTCAATTTAAGTTTCTCTTAACACCATGGTTTTTATAGACAGAGCAACACTAGCTGCTTCCCTTTCATTCCCAGTATTTATGTTTGGCTTAGCTTAGCTATAGCAAATTCCTTAAATGGCTAACATAGAAATATATTTTTGTATTCCTACAGGCAATGTCAAGTTCAACTTTACAGAAAAGTGTGGAGGTCAGATTCAAGTCAACTATCGAAATAAATGGGAAAAAGTGTGTCCCCTGGCCGAACAATTTCCAGTGAAACTTCTGAAAACACTGTGTGAAAATTGTAAAGGCTACAATAGTAGCATAAAGGGATCTGAAGTCTTCAATCGGGTAAATATGTTTCTTCCAATTTAGTTTCCGATTTTGTAATTTTTAGCAATGTTTCAGTCATTAGTTTGATCATTTTAAAATCTGTATAATTTAACTTTAATCATGTCCTTATAAATATAAATAAATACATCCAAATCTGTGTTTTAAGGTCGACTTGGTAACAACACTGAATTGCACCAAAGATCCTAATGACCCTATGCACTGTGTTGAAATGAAGAGTTGTGCGGACCAAAAACCAGCGGAGATCTACTGTAACGGTAACCCAAACCAACTTGTCATTTCCCAATAAGTCAGATATTTGTTACCTGTAATACTCTAGTAATAAATTAAAAAAAAATCTGATTTGATTACCTTGACAAGTAGCATCTAATCGTTAATGCAAAAAAGGCAATTCTGGAATAAAATGTTGAACCTTTCTACAGAAAACTCAGTTCCAATAAATGCAGAGAGCTTTTGTGTTGATTTAGATATATTGTACTTGTTTAGAGTATTTCTTTATATTACATTTTTGTAGATATCGATTGTAGACTGAAACCCATCAGTTTCCAGTGCACCCAGGCCAATAAAAACATTATAATTCCAATTTCTGTATGTAGCAATTCAAATATATATTCTTATTTGAAGCTAATATACAGTTAGGGTTCTTGCTATTTTGAGTTCTTCATGGTTGATTGCACTTTAAATAAGTTGCTTTGGCAAAAAGTGTCAGTTATATGAAATATAACTGACACTCTTCTATACCTTATCAATACACCAAATCAAATTCCTTGCACCTGAAAGCCTACTGGATGTACACCAGATATTCAATCTGATTCTGTCTTTTGATTTCAGGTTACGTGCCCAAGCCTGAAAAGCCTGCAGCCCCTTCACCCCCCCCAGTGGGCATTATCCTGGGAGTAGGATTACTTTTGGTTCTGGTGATAATAATTGTCGTAATTATCCGAATCTGCATTGTCAACAAAGGCAAGAATATATCGCGTGAGTATATTATTACTTTACAACTGTCTTATGCTATTTGTTTAAATATAAGCAGACCATTGCATCAGCTATTCTGGTATACCATGATGATCATCTCAGTGTAATGAAGGTGTATTGGAGCCTTTTTGCCACATGAGGCCAGTCTTGTTGCATTCTGTCTATATTCTGACCACTGTATGACACTAATAATCATAACCCTATCACTGCTGCTTTTTTCAAGCAACAATATTTATTTCACTATATAAATAGCAGCATTACCAGCACCCACTAATGACTCATGTGGCTCTTCCATAGCCTATGGTCATATTCTAACCCTTTACAGTGTGGAGCAGGACATTTTTTACAATAATCAAGAACCCTTTTATAATTGTTGTTTTATAATCAGTCAGTTTGCCAACCATATTTAAAACCACTAATGTATTTTACAACCATACATAACTAATGGTCAAAAATGAATGGGTGATTGATATTGACACAATCCCTTTATAGAGAAAATACATCTAAACCCACACATTCTCTCATACTCTAATCTTAAACAGAATATATGAGTCAGCAACATGATTTATATGATAGAAAACCACATTGAAGTATTAGTAGGTGTTATCATTATGATTGAAACCATCAGCACTAACAACATGTCAATCTGAGTATTTTGTGTTTTAACATTCCCCATGAGCCTATACTTTTGTGTGACCGCCTCCGGTGACCTTACAATCCCTTTAAATGCATTCCACCTGCACATAAACTAATATTTGCCAATATTATATAATTTACTTTCGGAAAAGCAATGACATTTCACGCTTTAAGAATCCATTTAAGATGTTTTTACTGCTTTAAATGCCAAAACAGGTCAAATGATCCGAATGTACTATAAAGAGTTCAGAGGCAGAACATCATACTCATTTTCAGGTTCATACTTGCATTTTATAATATAAAAGATAGGTAAATGTAAGAAAAAACATATATATATACTGCATTGTGCATATACTTTAAATATGCAAACAGTAAGGAAGTACATAGCTTACATAAATAACAGCTGAAGGAACTATAAGTATACACTCTGATATTTAAAGTATGCATGCTTTGATGGAAAAGTACTTTTTCTCAAGTAATCTTCTTCAGTACACATTTGAGGTACATTGCTACTTTATGCCGAACCCTAACCCAACTCCACCACATCTCAGAAATAAATATTGTGTTGGTTTTAAATGTTTTTGATAAACTGAAGGATCAAGTGTTTGTTCATCTGTTGAGAAAATTAATAACATAAACTTATAAACAGTTTTTCCGACTCTTGTCTAGTTTTAGTCCTTCGTCTCGGACCAGTTTAATGTCTCATGCTCTTTTGATGCAGTGAGAATTTTGAGAAAGAGAATGTCGACAAAAGAAGTAGAGATTGAGAGTGGAGACTACGACAACGTCCCGGACATGTCAAACCAGATGGAGGACTTGGGAGCAGCCAGTGAGTCTCATTTTTATTCATTCATGTATTCTTTGGAGTGGAATCATAATCATTGACTACAAATATATCACCAGGATTATTCCTATTGAAGTGTCAAACATGCTAACACTTTGCAGAATTCTATTTGACATTGCTTTATGTTACACAATACATTATTACAAGTATTGTGCAATATTACCTTTATATTTAAGTAACTTGTATTTCATCTTACTGTATCATTTCTGTACAGTGTGTCTTTTAAATGAGCTTTTACATATACAGTACATATACTTCTACACATATTATATATAAAAACTGATACTTAGAATTTGTATTATTTAGTTTATTGTCTTTTTTATTCATAGAGATTCTTCAAACTATTATTAGTTCTCACATCATAACTGCCACAATCACAACAATATTTGGCCATAAATGTGTCAAATATAAATTATGTTTAGCAATTTAGTTTTAATGTAATTTATATATTGTTTGCATTTATCTAAAGTCTCTCTTTCATTTGTTTATTTGAGTGGTCATTTTCTTTTGTCATTATGCATCATAGTTTTTATTTTTGTTGCCAGGATAAGCAAGGACTTGGAATATTTAAGAAATAATGTTTTAAGTTAATTTGTATATTTTACGTTTTCCTAATGGAAACACAGGGTGTTGTGATTTGAAATGTAGGACCATTTTAAGTATCTTTGATTCTTTTTATTTATTTTGTTGATGCAGGATTCAGAGAAGACGGTCCCTTCCATTCCAACAATGATGTCAGTGATGCTGCTGAGATGCAGCCCCTGACCCTCCAGACCCTCACTGCTGCTGAAGGAGAACACCTCCTCCAGGATGTTCTCATGGATAAAGTGTCAGGAAAGTTTTGCTCCAGCTTAATCCCATCTGTTTACAGTAGGACAGCTAGAAACTACAGTTACAAAAACAGGGTCTTTTTTGGGATGAAGTGCTTCATAACATGTATTGGTCAAGTAAACATCCATAAATACACATGTAGTTCTTTATTTGAGTCAGTACATTTTTCCCAGATTCACCAAAAGTTTAAGATGATATAAATTGATATATTTAAAAATAACGTTTAAGAGAAATTGTGATACAAAAGATACTTCCAACTGGAGAAGTTTGATTATCATATCTATTACATACATTTGTGTTACCCTATTCTCATATAATTTGGAATTGGACACATATTAACACGCTCTGAGGGTCACAGAAGGATTTATTTTTCCTATGCTTTATCAATAGCCTGATCAATAGAACATTTGTATTCCTTAAAGCAAGGGAAAACTAGATTTGTTTTAAATAACTTTTAACAGTTTTGTTCTGATTTAAGGAGTGATACCTCTAATATGTCAACATAATGAAGAAATCATTTGGAACCTGGCTTTATCTGTTCACCAGTTTTCTGTATAAACATGTGCTCATATTTAATAGGTGATGGCTCTTTTGCTTTTCTATACATAGAATAGAGTGGTGCAGACATGATGTATTTCTGTAGACCGATCCGGAAGATACTATATCTCTGTTTCACTCGACAAAAAGCAAGGGAATTTTTCCATTACATTTTTGGAATATTGAAGAAAATAACATCTGTGGCAAACACACATTTATGATGGTTACACGTTTGTTCAGCAGGATAATCTCCACATATTAACACCACTTTAGGCGGATAATGTGTTTTATGCTAATTTAGTCACTTATTAGCAACCGCTAAAGTTTGGGACGTTTACCTGTGGGGTATTTACTGACATATTTTATGTTGTAGATCAAAACATGAACATATTTAAATCTTGTTTTAACCACACACCTTATTTCAGGCATCTAATAGAAAACACGCAAAAAACAGTTGACTTCCAAACGAACCAGGAGTGGTAAAATGCTAACTGATTTCTTGGTTTTAGGACTCGTTCCTGCAGCACTGTATTTCAGAAAACTGTCATTTAAATGATATTGGGGAAGTTCCATACTGTTATCTCTTGATTCTAAGTATTTCTACCCTTTTAAATACCAATATTATTTGCACATTGTAAGCAATCACACGTTTTAATATGCAGCAGTTTTTCTCACTACAGATGGGGTGACCGTTGAGGAGGAAGACCCGGAGGAGGACTACGACGACATTGAAGCCTGCCCTGAATTCACCGAAGCAGAAGTCCACGAGAGCCCCCAGGAGAGCACCGCAGAGGAACCTCTCTTAGTGGAGGGAGACGATGATTACCTGGTGCCAGGCCAGGATGGGTGAGCCAACCCTGGGTTCAGCTGGCAAAGCAGATCGCCCCAAACACCTAGCTGTCATTCACTCCAACAAAAGCGTGTATAAAAAAAGTCCAACATTAAAGGCTGTCAATATTTTTACAGTAAATAATCTTTTAATGCTGCAGACAATTTTAAGTTTATTCCAGCGACTTCAGCAAGTGACAACAAAAAAAGATAAACCTAATTGAATGACTCTGAAATAGTGATTAAAGCTAAGTTGTTATTCATAAACTGATTTGAAATAGTCTTACTTTTACGTAGGAAATAAACTCTGATTGTGTACTGCTAATAGTTGTACTTTGCAGAGACATTGCCCTTACTTCTTATTTTACAAAAGTGAGTCTTATAAAATGTACAAAGTTTTAGCCTGCAAGCTAATCACAGGTGAGGAAGATGAATGAGGTCGTTTATTTTCTCTTTAAATGTACACAATTAGAGCAGTTAGAACTTGTAAAAAGAAATATATTTGTAACTTTCTCTTGTTTTGTTTTCATATGGCTTTTATGAAATGTGCTCAGAATGTATCTGTAATCATATATTATGTTTTAGATTGTTTTATTGAAAAAAAAAAAAAGAAGTATATTCAGTATTAGAGCTTCTATGATTTATGCAATATTTTACGAGCAATTACTTTCACAGTAGTTTGTAGATTGGTCAACAATTATATATTCACAATGCATAAAGCAGTCATAAAATCTTCTCCATTTAGCATAGTTACAGCAAAAATAAAATGAATATTACAGAAGTCCAACCTACAACTGCCTCAGTAAACTTGCATTGAGTATATCTTTATTTAGGCTTTGTAAGAATATACTAAATGGTCACATTGGGTAGTTTGTGTTAAATAGGCTTTGTAAGAATGTATACCATTGAGATTTTACCATAACAATGTGTTTTTTATACTTTTCACAAATGTCAAACCTAATATATAAAACGAGTGTGAACGTTCAACTGGCTGTTATTGTCGTCTGTTTGAGTGTCTTTCATGACAATTTATGTCGGGAAATTGCCCAACTTAACGCATGCCTGTTTTATTCGCAATATGTTTTATTTATTCCTATTTCCATTTGGTGTTTACGGCAGTTTTGTGTATGCTGTTACCACTACTAGGTTTCATCATCTACCTACATCTAATGGATCACAGACTTATAGGAAATGGCTCAGATGTTGAGTATCAAACTGTATGTTGTATAAGTCATATATAGTTTGATACACAGCACAATAAGCCATTTCCTAACAAGACATCATTTTCACATGACTCAAGTTTGTCTGCAATCCACTGCTGGGTTATTTCTAGTTAATATGTAATATTTTCTTTCTTGTTTTGAACAGTTCAAATACAGTTTCATCTCCATGCATTTTAACATTGTTAGAAATCACCTCAACATTTCCCCCCCTTGGTTGAGACATAGTGAGAAAGCAGCTGCTCGCTACAAATGTTAACATGAGCAAGGCCCTCCGTAAGGGAGCCGCAGACACTCTGGTGCTGCATTTAAGAGATTGATGGACATGTTGAGCCTCACATGTTTAGTCAGGAGTTAGCCAACGTCCACTGAGATCACAGCGCCAGCGATACACCCAAAGGGACTAATTTGTAAGCAACAGCCCTCGTAAGATATGCAAACATCACACCCGGCCTCGCAGAGAGAGGCCTTCAGAGGGATCATGATGCAGGATTAGCTCTGCTGTGTGGCTGAAGCTGGGAAATAAATACAGCGGAGACATAGTGCTCCGTCAGTGAAACAGAGTTACAAGTGCCATTGTGTTGTGTAGTTGAGTTTGCAAGAACCAAATGAGAAAACCTCTTTGTAGAACAAAATTATCTCTTGACATAGAGCAGTTGTGCTACTTTCCAAGTAGCCCTTAATATACTAGTATTTTGGCACCATTTAGGCCTTTACCATATTGGAGCCTTGGGTTTGAGAGTTTTGCATTAGCCATCTTGTTTTTTGGAGCCAAAAATGAACACATCTGGACTAGAGTGTTAAGCTTCAGAGGCACATGCATTGCTACACCATTGCCCTGATTGACAGGTCAAGGTGGTGCCAAATGGTCAATCACAAGCCCTAAAGCTAACGCTACTTTATCATCTCATTTTCACTACAGTATATGGGACCATATATTGCAAAATGAAGATCATGCTGTAATAAAGATTACTTAAAACCAGGGATTCATAACATAAACTCATCAGGAAAAGGTTTAATAGGATAAACATAGTGAGAATCTACAATCAGACTGAGGGAAGGCTATGTCCACTTCTTTTGATCATTTGATGCCATTGAGCTTTAATCATGTTTAATGATTTATTTGTTGAAGACTACCATTGTTTTTAGGCATGAAAAATAAAATACTTTGGTCCAGACTTAAATAACATCAACAATATGAGATGGATTGCCATTCAGTCACATGGTCTCCAGAGGATGAATCCTAATGACTGTGGTTATCCTCTGACTTTTTCTCTGGACCTACCATGATGTGCACATTTTTGAGGAGTGAAATCGTTTTACTTTTGCAATACAATTTGGTTCAGACATTCAAGTTCCCTGAGGTTGAATTGAAATAATTTGAGTGTTCCCTTGTCTTCTAGCTTCATGATCAGATCCTATTATTTGTTCAGTACTTCGTTATTAGTTAACATTTGCAAATGTTAGCATGCTACCAAGCTAAAGTAAGTTTACCATGGTACAAATTATAATCAAGGATATTACATTGTCAGTTGGCAACATAGGATTGCATAAACAAATGCAGTTCCATTGCATGTTTGCTTAACAGAAGAACCATTTGACTAAATGACACAAAACCAAAAACAAAGTATTATTTTAGTTCAATTGTTTAATTTGCAAAAGCAGCAACAAAAACAGCGGTGAATTTTAGTCCAGGCTGTGTTCCGCGGCCCAACCGCCAAAAGTGATATCTTTATCAGGAAGATGTGGGCAAAATAGTCACCAATCTGTATCTACGACACGTCAGCATGTCAGCATTATCACTATCATCCTTCCTTTAAGGAACATTTATGTACATCATTATTTACCGGTCCAATATCTTTGCATATATGATCTGTCTTAGTCTTAATTAGGACTTTAGAATATATTACGAAACAGTTGTTCACAATATCAGAACTTTGACCAACTTTTTTAATGTATGTTAATTGTACGTTTTGTATGTTTAGTCTACCGTATCTTGAGGCTGCTTTATGAGGTTTTAGCATCAATATTTTTCTTTAAAATACAACTGTCAATATTCTGAAAGAGTGTGAACAGCTTTTTCTAAAATAAGCCCTTTGACCAAATGTTTGTATACTCATGTTTCTAATATTCATCTCTAAAACGTTGGCTTGTCTACTCTGCTGGATTGGCTCTTGCGGTCCCTAACAGTCATATGTTCAAACACAATTCAGTGTTGACAGAAGTTTCTCCAGCTACCTCAGATGCCTTTTTATGGAGGTAACAGGCAGTCGAGCCATCTGCTACGGGAAAGGCCCCAGTTGTGGTGATTTTCCATAACAAACAATAATGTATTATTATTAGTGCTCCCATTTGTATGGTGTCATGCAGAATGCCTGGATATCTTGACAGCGTGTGTGTGTTGGGGACATTTACACAGTGACATGTAGAGACTCAAGTCCTCATTACCTTTTAATGTGTGCCTAGGACTGTTTTAAGTTTGAAAAAGAAAAAGCGACACAATGTGTTCTGTTTAGTCTTACATTTTGTAACCTGGTACAGACATGGGGCAACCTTTTTATTAATGGCCAAAGTAGGGATTTTTGAAAATGACAACGTTTTAAAAAAAAGTATTCTCTCTCTGTTATCAGTTCCTAAATACCAAATACTTTTTGTTCCATGTAGTTTAATGGATATAACAATTTTCTTATACTAGAATTAGTCCTTGGTCACATGGGGCTACTGTTTTTTTGCCTAAAGTATCAGAATCTCTTTATTAGTCCCACTGAGGGGAAATGTACATTGTTACAGCAGAAAAGAGCCAAAGACAGCTTAATGTTTCCTAAGCATGCATAAACAATTAATTATAATAAAAAAGTTAAACGTTTTACAAAAATACACATCCTGTAACAGTTCTGAGGATTTAGCGGCCAGGTATGATGTAATATATGTTAAAAAAAACAATGGTCTCTTTTGCCCAAAGATTAAATATGCTATGAAAAAAAAAGAAAGCCAATTGAAGTTATCTATTTTGAAAGTGTATTTAGATTTAGTCTAAAGCCGCCCAGAGAGCACTTCCACCACTAAAATGTTTGCTGTTTACAATTTGTTATTACCTCCACCAATGAGTTCATGCTTTTGGTTCTGTATAAGTTTTATTTGTCTGCATCATAACAGAAAACTGGCAATATTTTTCACGAAACTGAGCGGACCAGACTCATATTTGATACACATACTGTATATTGGAAGAATTAAAAACTACAATACAAATATTGAGGAGAGGCCTACATGTTTCCTGTTTTCACTTATTTATACTTATACAAATTCATGTATTTAATGTTTTTATACATCAGTAAGGCCGTTTGTCTGTGTGTTTAATTTTTTACCTGGCAGCAAGACAAATTTCAACTCAACACAGTCGTAAGGTAACACACCATTGACTGAGAACCAATGGCCAAGGGCATCAAAAGGGTCAAGAAAGTTCTGGAAAATAAGTACCTGTATCAGTGCATGGTGATTTACTAAGTATTACTAAAGTATCAGAAACATGACAGCTCTATAGATAAGATGGAGTGGAAAGTCCATGACCACAGTTTCTTTCACAACCGCAAGAAACAATCTTTATTTGGCAGGCAAAGGAAATTATGAGATGATAAGACTCGATTCTCGTGTAAATGTAGTTTCCTGGAAATAATACTTTGCTTATCTGTTAAGTCTAACTTGAAGAGTACTGGTAAAGTCAGCAGGAAAGCATCATTTCTCATTCATGTTAAAACACCTAATGATGTTCCTATGTTATGTTGTAAGACACAAACTGATTGTGTTACTGTTTGCGTGTGGGCACCAGCACAGAGGGCCTTTGGGGACAGGTCTACTTGGCTGTATTAGTGTTGTATGGCAGGCCTGGATGTGCACAGGGGTCGACTGAAAGATCACCTGGTCAGCGTAATGCCTTAAATATTCTGTAAAGCACGAGGGGGACCAAGCAGGTTCAGGACCCGTGCCAAGTTTGGCTCTACCCCGAGTCCGACACATCCAGGACATCCATCAGTGCCACAGCCAACTATAGCAGAACGCCAAGAGATTATTAAATGTAAACTTGCTGAAGAGGGAAAGTGAAGAAGGTTAAAGGCAGAATAAAAACTGAGACATGGATCCGTCATGATCTAACTTTGAATATAATAGATATAAAGAGCAAGATTGGAGAAACAGAAGTGGATGGATGGACTTCTTTGATACAAACATTTGCAGCGCTTCACAAAATATGCTAAATAAAGGTATACGTGTCTGTTCAAAAAAAATTCTGTACATTCTTGTTACTCTACTTTACTATTGTAAATCAAATTATTAATGGCACTATTATTCTCATCTGACAGAAATTATAAAATACAAACAGTAGACAGCTGATGCAGTTGAGCAACACCTCATATTTCATATATGTAGTTTGAAATTACTGTTGCTTTATATGAAATGCCTGTTGCCTCAACTCCTATCTCCGTGTGTCTTTTCCTCGCCTCCTGTTTTCACCTGACAGGACTTAAACGTGATGAGAGGAAGCAAGGAAAGGAGAGGCTTGGTTCTGTTTCGGGTCATTAGTAAAGGGGCAACACCTGGCCCATTAGCAACACCTGGGCTCGTTAACGACACCTGTGGCTGGTGCATGTTTATAAAGTCCCTTAGAGCTCAGTTGCTGCATTTATTTGGGCCTTTGTGTTTCTGACATTTCAACTCATGCACAACAACAATTATGGAGTTATTAATAACTCTACCTTTAAATTATTGTTTTTCTCCTAATTAGCCTGGTTGTGTGCATCTCCCTCTTCTGTCATGGCCATGCAGTCCATTTTGTGACTTCACGTGCACATTGTTTAATGCTTCTTCAGTTTTATGAATAAACAAATTGTAATATGTATTATATCTCCCACCAAATCCAAGTTTTATTTACAAAATACAAAATATTCGGAATATACGTAGCTGGAGCTGAAGCTGAAATGCTGTTGAACAGACAGACTTGAGAATAACTTTATACTGGAGAACTACAAAAATACGAAGTCACATAGTTCATGAACAAAGATGCATTTCATTTTTTGTTATCTTAACATACAGTATGTACAATCTCTGGATAGTCAATCAAAAAATGGAACACTTCTTCATTCTTAGTTCTTGATATTTCGCTACATAAAACCTAGTGCCTGCAAGCTTTATCTTGTTTTATTTTCTTTAAAATCCCCTTCATGCATTTATTTTTTTTATCAAAGAAGCTTTTTCAAACGTTAAGGCAATTGTAGGATTTGCCACTCCATGTAAATACAGATATTATTTTATGGGGCTGGGAACCCTAACCCTTGTTCCTCAGGCTACTTCCCAATATGCTGAAAACTAAAGGAATCAGTAATGCCAGATGTTATTAAATATTTACCTGACTATTCTGTTGTACAGATTTCCCATTCAAGACTTATGATTTATAAAATATTGTGCGTTTTTATTAAAATACCCGAGGAGCATGGCTTGATCGACCTGGTATCTTTACAAAAAAAACACCAATATAAAAATGCAGGATCAAACTCAGTTGTTTCAATCAGCCTTGTCTTGTCCAACTACATACTAACCTACATTTTGATATCAATTATAATAATAATAAAAACCATGAGTATAGTGTATGATACCTGTTTTGACTTTTCAAATATAAAGTAGTTAAGCCTTCTGGTTATAATATATTATGTAAGTACACATTATTGAATGACCTTAGCATCTGAATATTTCTTTCTCCACAATAACACCAGCATCTGTAGACTTTATGTTTTCTGACTACTCCTGTCTTTTAAATTGAATATATAACCCAAGCTCTAGAGATATATGGTACCCCTCTACATGATGTAAACACCATATACGTTTCATCACATACCTTATACCAGGCACCTTTTTTTGCATATTCGACATGCTGCCTATGCCTATAGAAGCTTTATTTTATATACATATTAGTCTCTACCTTCACCTCGCCATGCCCAGAACTATTCCCTGATTTCGCCATTTTCTACTGTCTGCTGCGACTCAATCACGTTCACTTTTTTAAGCCAGTCCTTTTCCACGTAAGCTTTGACTTCCCCCACTGTACACCTCTTTGCTAAATCAGGAGCAAGGAGCTTACTAAACATCTCCATAGCTTCTGGGGTGAACCTTTGCCACAAAGGGGGAACGTCCTTCTCAGTGGTTGGTGTCTCCTCCATTGTGCACCAGTCTGCAAACTCCTGGTAGAAATCATCCGAGTCCATGCAGCGCTCCCAGGGAAAGTAGCCTGTGAGGATGCAGAAAATAACCACCCCGAAGGCCCAGGTGTCCAGGCTTGGCTCCACACTAAGCGGAGGGGTGGTCACTTCTTTCTGGCCCTCCATTAAGGCAACGGTACAAAGCTCTGGGGCCATGTAGGGTAGTGTCCCTGTGATAAATCGTATCATAGTACCTCTCTTCTGGGCCAGGCCAAAGTCTGCTAGTTTGACCTGGCAGCAGTGATTGTCCAACAGGAGGATGTTTTCTGGCTTGACATCCCGGTGGACCAGACCATGGCTGTGGATGAACTCCAAGGCACTGGCGATCTGGACGGCACAACGTTTTACTGAAGATTCTGGAATACCCACCTAGAACAACCAGACAAAGGAGGGATAGAGCTCTTTGTGTAATGTTTGAAGGTTTCAGAATACAGATTGCACACTAACCACAAAGTACTACATAAAGAAGGAAAGATGGCAAATGTCCAAAATGTCAGGCCCGCCCCTCCTTACACGCAGATCACGGATACTGCGTAGGGCCCCATCTTGCGCAATTAAGCGCACCCCCCCCCTCGGCTTGGGACACAGAGGGCCTCATCACCCCCTCATAACCAGGGGTATCATAACTTTGCGTGGGGAAGGGGCAGCCCTGTTCAGACTTTCCTACATCAAGTTTGAGTCTGCATGGCTGCATGAGAAGCAAATAATGGTTTTATACATTTAGTTTGGCATTGTGTGAGTATTGGTGGTTTACTCTGGGTCTATGCTCCTTTTAACTTTGCAGGTTGGTGCTACTATCCACACCCTTGATTAATGATGCTGTTAATGCTGTCTTGTTGGTGCCTGTAACATTACCTCTGATAGATAGTAAGGCTTGTATGAATAACTGTTTCAAAACTGATGGTATGATTGGTATTGGATAGGCTAGGTTGCCCTGACTTTCTCTGTGCCGTCCAACATAGTGATTTCTGCCAATGCCACTGGGCCAAGCCACTGCTGTGGAGTTTGAATTGTTCGAACAGCTTAAAGTTGTCTGCCTTTTCCAGGATTTATTCTGCTGTTGATTTAATAATATGTGGAAGGTTACTGAAGCATGACAACGCTTGTTGCGCCCACCACGGTGTCCACAGAGTTTGAATTGATTGTTGAGTAGTTGTATTCAATTGTTTGAGTGTTGTCTCTTTTCTTGTGAGGCTACACATATTAACATGCTTACACTGACATGTTGTTTTTGACAGATATCATATAATATGATGGCAAGGCAAAGTTCTGTCCATAACAATTATATTTATTGTTGGTTTGGACTACAGGGCTAATGTTGCTGTTTTTGGATTTACTAGTGTATACAAACTCAGTAAAGTTTACCCAGTACATTTTAACTGATCAACATTTTACTAATAAGGACCTTCAAGTACCTTTTATTATACAAGTACCTTTACTATTACTTTAGTAAACACCCTTTAACACTAGAACCGCCAACGGGTCAATTTTACCCGCAGCTGTGTTTTGATTGTATGTAACTTTTTTTCCAATACGATATTCATGTCTCCCAGTCCGTGACTTTTCCTGAAAGTGTGTTGTGTAGCACCCTCTGTTGTGAAAAATTGTCAATATGAAGTATCATTGAAAAAATCGTCAAAGATAATGCCATTTATACCTATATCCGCCAGCGGGTATTTACCTCATAGAAAATGCAGCGTAAACATGACGTGTTGATATAGCAATGCCTTTTGTCTACTGCGGTTCCTTATAGATAGAGATAGATAGATAGATAGATAGATAGGTCAAAACTCACTGTTCTTGTATGATAAATAAAAGAACATTGTAACTTGAAAATCAATAGCGGGTACATTTGACCCGTTGGCAGTTTTAGGTATACAGCGACCTCTGGCGGTTCTAGTGTTAAAGTAACAGTACTATTACTCAACTACAATATTTGATTAGATTGGCTCAGAGCATTTGTTTTAAAGGTCACATGTCATGCTTTTCCGGTTATTACCCGTCCCCTTGTGTGTTATGAAGGTTTTTCTGCATGTAAACGGTGTGCAGAGTCAAAACCCTCAAAGTACACCCTATAGCGAGTAAAACTCTAAAACAGAAAATACCTCCCCAAAACGCCTCGTTGGTGAAACGTCATCATGACGTCATCATCCATTTGATTCTTCCGGGTACGTGCTTACGAAAGCACGTACCCGGAACTAAATGGGCCAATCCGTGGAGCCGTTACGTTACGTCCGTGGAGCCGTTACGTTAAGCCCCCGCTGATTGGTCCAAATTGACCAATCCACACACACACACTCAGTGCATGCAGCCCTGCTGATTTCTGCTCCGTGCTGCAGGCTGATAACAGACAGTTGGGATCGCGCAAAATTCTCTATGCAGACCCATTCTCACAGCGTTTATCAACCTATAAACCTTTTTCTTATCTCAATATCAAGCCACACTTATTGTTTTTATTTCGGCTGTGACTTTGTGTGTGTTCAGGTTGAGTTTGGTTGTGTATCGCTAAACAAGGAAATCACGGGGGTGGAGCTGCAGCGAGCCGTTTAGTGGAGAAAGTGAATACTGCTGAATACACATACTTTACAGAGATGATGTATGCGAAACCAATGTGAGTTTGGAAAATTGCGCAGTATTTTTCTATTTTAGTATACCTCAACAATGGAATTATGATCAGTGGAAATGGCCATGACATGTGACCTTTAAACAAACGACTTACTATTGGTTCAGAGAACAGCGCTCGACAATTTATTTGCAATCACAAAGTAGCCAACTACTATTTATTATTACAGTTACTGTAATACATGATCAAATACTGGAAAAAAGGTAAAAAATGAATCCTTCCCATTAGCCAAATATTACCATGTCAATACCGGTGAGCTTAAAACAGACTAAAACAAAGTGGTGAACATGGTTCACATTATATCTGTCCAAAACGTGTCAGTTTAGACAGTGTGAGCATGTTAATATGTTGACATTAGCATTCATCTCTAAACCCACTGTACCTAAATGCAACCTCACAAAGCCGCTAGCATGGCTTTCCTCTTAGTGTCTTGCCAATGTTTGACTCACCTTTGGCTGGATGACAGCAAACAGGTCCCTCCCAATGACAAGTTCTTGGGCAAAGCAGTAGTACTCATTAGAATGGAAGGCAATGCCGAAGAGGCCCACGATGCAGGGGTGGCAGGACAGGTGTAAGGAGATGCAGTACTCTCGCAGAAAGCCCTGCAGATTAGTCGAGGCTTTGGGCATCACTTTCAAGGCCATGGGGGTCCCTGCAAGTAATTTGGCAATTATTATCATTGTTCATGCTTATTTTCTTTGTCTTAGGGTTAGAGTTAGGGACGCAGTGCTGATATTTAGTAGTTTCTGTATGGATTTTCTAAAACCTTAAGCTGCACCGAGATCACTTCCTAACCCCCCTTCCAATGTTATATTTAATTGAAAGCTTCCAGGCCTTAAGCCAACCAGCCTAATGCCAGCTCGTGCTTTGCATTCTGCTCTGTCCTTGTCTAAACCGACACTTTGGCTCGACTTATGTCCTCTCAGGTCACCTAGTCGGAGGACTGCCATCACCCACCTTATGTTATATTCAAATGATTTTCCCACCTCTTTTTTTATTCACTCTAATTTCTCTGTAAAGTTCCTTAAAGTCTCTCCAGTCCAACCTTTTTGCTCTATAAATGACAACTTATTTGCATTTACTGGAACATTTACCAAGTTATTCATTTGTGTAGGTTGTAAAGGTCGCTGTTGGAATCAAGTCCCCTAGTTAACTTAATGAAAGTGCTAGCCCTAACCTCCTAACCCTGAGCTGATAACCCTAACCCTAAAATTGAAATTAAACAAATAACTACCCCTAACCCTAAAATAATTCCTAGTCATCACCTATTTTTTAGATGCAACAGATTCAAATCAATGCATATGTACGGGGGAAAGAAACTGAACATTTTCTCGACAGGATTATATTACTGTAATTGGTGTTGAAAGAAATTGCTACAAGGTTACTCTCCACTGAAAGAGATTGTAAATTAGAGTGCAGTCTAACCCCTGAAGCGATGTGTGACCAGCAACACTTTGCCATATTTCCCCCGGCCGATCTCCTTGACGATGTTGAAGTGTTCCTGGATCTCCCTCTGGCTCAGGCTCTGTGCCGTCAGTTCCATCAGCTCGTCAATCAGGCTGCCGTCAGCCAGGCCCAGCTCAATCATCAGGAGAAACTACTCAAATCTTAGGGTTACAGAAACCAGCTATTACAAATCAGAAATGTTCTATAGCAAATAGAAAAGTTCACTATGTCACTTTCCAACAGTAACTATTGTCCAGGAAATAATGAATTAAAATAAATACCATTCAATCCATATTTGTATTACAGTATAATATAGTATAGCTAGTATGTGTTTTTCCAATCTAAATCTAAAGACATACAGTGGGGATTTATTTAGTTGTAAACAAGAACAAGCGTTTAAACCAAGTTAATTATTTTTGCTCTTCTTGCTTTTTAAGGTGTATTTGTTTTTTTAATGTTAAAAATATTAGTCAAAGGAAATAATGAGAAGTTTTCGCAAAAGTGGTGTTTTGAAACTACATTTGAGTTTAGTCCATCCCTAAAAAGTCAAAAATGTAATGGTTTTCAATTAATAATGTATGTGGCTACAATAATTTTCTAGCATGTATTCTACTTTCCTGTTATGTTATGTACCGAGTTGGTGATAAAACATTATATTGGCTACATTTACTTTATTTACTTTGTCCCTTGTTTATGGGTTGTTCTTTTTTATTTCCCTTTTCCCAAATAATTTCAGCTGCTTGTCCCTCTCCCCCTGAGTTGATTGGAGGTTATTCAGATCACCTGTTGGTGCATTTTCCCTCTCGGCCAATCAAATATGACCCTGCTCTTTCTAAAAGGCAAGGCAAGTCAAGGCAAGTTTATTTATATAGCACCTTTCAACACAAGGCAATTCAAAGTGCTTTACAAAAAATGAAAGACATTAAGAAAATGGCATTTAAAATCAGTCATTAAAAAGAAAAGATAATAAAAGAAACAAATACATGGATAAAAGTTACAGTGCAGGGTTAAAAAGGTTAAGAGCGGAAGAGAATTGCACACCTAGGACATTCTGACCCTTCTGCCATATAATGTACATCTCATTTCAGCAGATATTTTCAGCCAGGAGCTCTGCAATTTAACCTTTTGACACTTCTTTTCTGAGCTTTAAATGATTCCGAAACCAATTTGGGTTGAAAATTAGGGAACACATTTACATTAGGGGTCCATCAAAAGTCTCCTAAACTCAATCCAGGTCTTACATTGATCGCAAAGACTTACTTCTAGCCTTTTTACTAGTGATGTTACATATTGCGCAGAGGCTTCGGAGCGTGTGTCGAGTAATCCCAGAAGCTTTTTGTGAAGCTTGTATCGAGGCTTGTATCGTTTTGGGTCAGTGACGTCATCGATGACAAACGAAGCCTCGCTGCCTGTCGATACCACGTGACTGCTTCAGAAAGTGCTTTAGATTGGTTGAACCACAACGCTCATATTACACATGGATATATAATAATAACCATATTACCCCTCCTGTACCTGGGCCCGGTAACAGAATTAAGAGAGCTCAGACCCTCAAGTATAAATAAATGAAAGCATAAACCCAATATAAAAGTGTCACCATGAGGGAGAAAGGTCTACCTAAAACATAAACATTTTTATTTTTTATTTATGATAGAATCTCATTTGCAATGCTGAACTGGCCTAGAAGGCAGCAACGTTACACATAACACAAACATATAAAATACAGAGAACATAACTAAGAAAACAAAAGACAAAAAAGCAGTCACTTCATTGTGCACATTAGGACAGTAAGAAAGGTGCACTACTTATTACTGCAAGAGCAGCTAGTGGTAAGGACTTCAGACAAATTAAATTTAAAACATGCTATTGAGACAAGTCCCGTCAGTTTGAGGCGTGATTGAAGGTCATTCCAAGACCAAGGACCATAATAAAAAAAGACTCCTTTTCCCAGCCTCAGTCCGCACAGCAGGTACCTGGAACCGTATCAAGGCACTGGATCTGAGGTTGAAAGAGTCACAAACTGGAGCAAATCTGGCACATATGTAGAGTGGAAGCTTACCTAAAATTGCTTTATACTAGGGGTGTAACGGTTCACAAACATTTCGGTTCGGTACGTACCTCGGTTTTTAGGTCTCGGTTCCGTACGTTTTCGGGACAGCAGAACAAATTATCACAAAACATAAAATATTTGTTGTTTTTTTTAAATTATTATTAAACTCAAATAAATACAAAATATAATAAAATAAACATTAAGGTGCAGCATTTCGATGAACTGAAATAATCTGTATTTGAACTTTACTGTACTAGTACTCACAAAACATAAACTATTAGTTTGGGTTTTTTAATTACTATTAAACTGTGAATATTCACTCAAAATAAATACAAAATATAATAAAATAAACATTAAGGTGCAGCATTTCGATGAACTGAAATAATCTGTATTTGAATTTTACTGTACTAGTACTCACAAAACAAACTATTAGTTTTAGGGTTTTAATTATTATTAAACTGTGAATATTCACAAAAATAAACATTAAGGTGCAGCATTTCGATGAACTGAAATAATCTGTATTTTAACTGTATTTTACTAATACCTAAGCGGCCAGTTTGACATGTCATTGTATTTTCATTTTTTTTAAAGAAAAATTAACTTGTCCACATTGCTTGCCGAAAGGGCAGATCTGCTGGCACTGACATTGTCTCCTGCTGTGGAGAACACCCTCTCGCTAGGGACAGAGTTAGCAGATACAGCCAGGTAGCGCTTTGCTAACACGGCAACATAAGGATATTTGGAGTTTGTAGTAGCTTTGGCTCTGTCTGAACTTTTTGCGAGTGGTGGAGGCTTAAATTCTAGTGGGAGTTTTGTTTGCACTTCAGTCTTTTTTCTTTTGGTACCGGTGATATTCACGTTCGGGTGATGCCTTTTCAAATGAGTGTACAAGTTTGATGTATTGCCAGCCGCGTAACCAATTTTAGTTGAACAATGCCGACAAACAGCTTTGGTTCGGTCCACCTGTCTTTGTCCGTCATCCTTGTACGTAACTGCGAAACCAAAATGTTCCCAAACCGGAGACTTTAATGATGCTGGAGGATTTTCGAGCTCAACTTTATCTGCGTTCGCCATTTCGACAGTTCCTCAAATTACTGACTAAATTTGAACGCATCCCTGTGACCAGCTCTCATAGCATGCCTCTCGTCCAATGAAATGACTTGCTCGCTCTATGACGCGTTGAACCCAATGTGAGCAAATTACTCTGAATGCTGCGACGCAACACCTGAGATTACTTCCAAAAAGTTGTTCACGTTCTCAATTTTTTACGTTTAACGTTATATTCGTTCGGTACACTTTGGTACACACGTGTACCGAACCGAAGGGCCCGTACCGAATAATTTCGGTACGTGTACCGTTACACCACTACTTTATACATGAATAAAAACCAATGCTGCATCCTACGCATAAGTGAGGACCATCCAGTTAGGCTATACAGTTTGCAATGATGAGTCCTGTAGGGTGCATTTGATATATAACGCAGTGCAGCATGGTAGAGTGGGTCAAGTTTGGCCAAAACATTGGGACAGGCAAATCTATAGATGGTCTCACCGTAGTCCAGCTGGGACAGGAATAAGCCAGAGACCAACCTTTTACGGGATGAAGTTGAAAAACAACATTTAAGTCTGTAAAGGAAGCCAAGAGTGAATTTCAATTTCTTAGTTAGAACTTCAATGTGGTGTTTGAAGTTCAGATTACTGTCCAACCAAAAGCCAATATATTTGTAGGTATCGACAAACTCAACAGACGCCATCAAGGGTGTAAATGGAGTGGCAAGAGGACGCTGACTTGGGAGCAAAAAGCATTGCTTTGGTTTTCTTACTGTTCAAAAGCAGTTTGGAATCAAGAAGTGCATGCTGCAGCGTGATAACATCAGATTTTATATTGGAAACGGCCATATCCAGAGAAGAAGAACATGAGTATATGATAGGTAGAAAATTGCATCTGATTACAAATATTGTTTACATATAATAAAAGAGCAAAGGCCCCAAAATAGAGCCCTGTGGAACTCCCTTCTCCAAGGTGACAGAGTCAGAGACAGTGCCACCCAACCTGACGCATTGAGTACGGTCGGTTAGATAACTCTGAAACCAGCCAATGGCATTATGACCGAAACGAAACATCAACATAACATTAGACCTCATGTGGTGATCTACAGTGTCAAATGCTTTGGCTCGGTCAATAAACAATGCAACACAAACAAAATGTGTTATCCAAAGCAGCCTTATTATCTTCTAAGACTTTCAGACTGGCAGTCAGGGTACTGTGCTTTGATCGTAATCCAGATTGCATAGGGTTAAGGATGTTGTGTGAATATAAAAAAAGTTTTAGCTGAGTAGAAACTAGGGACTCAAGAATCTTTGATAACACAGAAAGATTTGAGATAGTTATTTAAATCCGTGGGATCAGCAGCTTTCAAGAGGGGCAATACCAGAGCTTGCTTCCACACAGCTGGCAGTGTGTGAGTGGACAGGGAGAGATTAAAAATATCAGTTACTGGTTGTGCTATAATCTGAGCTGCAATTTTTAAAAAGAACGGGTCGAGGCCGTCAGGCCCGGCAGACTTTTTAGGATCAATTGATTGCAAACCCTGTAAGACATCAGAGACCGAGAAATAAGCTAAATAAAAAACAGGGGAGTTCATCTCTTGACTAGGGCTGTGGGTACGACCATTTCTCTAAATGACTTTGCTCATCAAAAATGTGACCAGCCTTTTTGAAGTGAGCATTGAAAGCATTAGACATACCATCTTTTTTGGGAAACTAGAAACCTTCTTGTTCTGAAGTGATTTAATTGTTTTCCAGAACTTAGAATGGTCATTAAAACAATCAGTGGTTAAGCTCAGATAGTAATCAGCTTTAGCTTTTTCAATCAGGGCTGAACATTTATTTCTGAGCACACGAAAAAGAAGCCAGTCATCACTAGTGTTAGACTTTCTAGCTAAGGACCATTGCTTATTTCGATCATGAATTAGATCAGATAATTCTCTAGTAAATCATGGACTGTTCCTATTCTTAACTCTGAATTTTCTAAGGGGGGCATGTCTATTAATAATTGATAAAAAGTGATCAATAAGAAATTGGACGGCAACATCGACAAATGCAATTAACGCTATGAAGTGCCATTTAACCTCCGCCAGATCGTGTAGGAAAGCCTGCTCAGAGAAGTGTTTGAAGCAGCGCCTGAGCACAATAAGGCCCTTGGCTTTGGGCAACTTAGTGCTCCTAACGCAAGCAATAGTACAATGGTCGCTGATATCATTAGGAAAAACACCAACAGACACATACTTATGAGCTGCATTTGTTAGAATGACATCTATAAGGGTATCGTTATTGAGTTTGGCAGGGTTTATTCTAGTGGGACTATCAATAAGCTGAGTTAAGTTCAAAGAATCAACAACCTGCTTAAACTGTGAAGATTTATAATTTAAATCACCCAATAATATGATTTCAGAAGAAAACGTAGACAACAATTCAGTAAGGCTAGTAGTTGCATCCATGATGGCCGATGGAGGCCTATAACAGCCAATAACAGTGAGAGGAGCATTTACTATAGTTATTTGGACTGCTAGCAACTCAAATTGCCTTGGAATTGAAATTGAGTGAAAGACTGAGCACTGTAGTTTCTCAGCAGTGTAAATTGCAAAACCACCAGCTCTGCCCTTACGATCTGCTCTGAATACATTATATCCATCAATGTGAATAACAGTGTCAGAGACAGACGGTTTTAACCAGGTTTCAGAAACTACAACAATATCAGGCTTAGCAACTAAAAACCAGGTCTTGAAAACATCTAATTTGGGCACTATGCTTTTAGCATTAACATGCAGAAAACCCAATCCTTGCCTACAGCTAAACTCATTCGGAGTTGGCAAATGATGCAGGGTAGCAGAGAAACACTCAGGACCAGGGTTAATGTTAACGTTACCAGAGAGTAAAAGCAGTAACAATATTAACAGTCTGGAAGAGGAATTTTTCACATGGGCTCTGGACGAGTCGCTCCTCAGGGGGGCGGGGCTGCTCCGATCCTTCGGTATTAGAGAGTCCAGAGTAGAAAGGGCATATAGGAGAGCGCATTTTGTGCCATGAAATGTCAGCTTTTGGTAAAAACTATCCAATGGAGTCAGCGCTCCAGAGGTTCCACCATCCGAATGTCCGAAGTGAACAGAGATATTGCTGGGAGGCAATCCGTCAGTTTTGCCGACATGCGGGCTGACAATTAATCCCAGGAAAAAAGCGAACACAAGGGTAGCTTTAGGCAACATTGTGCCTTAACACACCCAATTCAGGATCCGCAGCTCAGGTCGATCAGCAGCTCAGGTCAATCAGCCCCTGACAGCACGGCAGGACAGAAAGGAATCCAGAGTCCGAAAGAGCGACAGCTCAGGCAGAGAGCAAACAATTGAGTCACAGCGAGGCACCGGCACAAAAAAGCCCAAACACTTAAGCTTTTAAAACGTTTTTAAAAGCGCAGAAGACCAATTTAAAAACGGGTCTAAAAAGCTAAATAAAAATTATAAAATGTATGTACAAGAAGAACGAGAATGAGACACACACTAACAGAGACATAAACAAATCAATGTACTGCCATCTTGGAACACACACCTGGGTGCAATCAGAGAGAAATAACCCCAGATACTCAACACCTGGTAACTTGTGAAAAAACAAACACCAATGTGTACCCAGACACACCACCAAAAAGAACCCTTTCCAGAGCAATCCCCTAGGTGAAGAAAATAATAGGGATAAGGGACTAAAAAAAGTAATAAAACCAAACAATCAGGAAAACAGACCACATTTTGGAAAAGAGGGTGCAGCAAACCTAAATCTATTTAATGCGAACCCACACAAAATATAGGAAATCAAGAAAAATAGAATATCACTGACTATACTACTACTATTGCACAATTAAAACCAAAACTGAAACAATTCAGGTAGGAATATAATACCATTAAGGAGTAACCCAAGGAAAGTATAAAATAAATTATACAAAAGAGGATATAAATACCGTCAGGAGTGCTGTATTAGCCGTTAAGCAAAAAACAAGCAAAACATCATTGGTACCTCTTGAACAAAAGGCCGTTTATTAAACTGGCTTTTTTTACATTTTTTAAATGTTTATAATTTTACTTTTAAACAAACCATGATTACAACCTGTAAGTCATGTTAAGGCCTGTTGGAAAAAGTGAACCCAACCTTCTGATCCAGGCTCCTCCTGCTGTCTCTCCCTGGTTGCCCAATCGGGGTTGTGTATCGTTTGAATTTCCAAGATTCTGATTCCGATTCTACTTTTCGATTCCGGTTCTTAACGGTTCTCAATTCCGATTCTTTGAGGGGCAGGGTAAAAAAATGATACATGCTTCTTCCACCCAAAAATTACATGTATTCGAGAAACTTTTACACAGGTTGGTTTACAGTAATATTCACATTCATCAGTCTGTTTATATTCACTGCTATGTAACTGTAACCTGAGAACCACTGAAGTTACAACAGTGCAACAGTCCAACTTTTAAAGAAACCCCCCCCATTTAAAAATAGTTCTTGTTGAGAAAAACAAGCATATTTGCCTTCTCAGGCATACAGGGAAGATATGTTTGAACATTTTAAAGTAAAATGCTTCAATCTGGTGCACTTTAAGCATAATTACTAGAGACTAGATCTAGGGGGTACAACTCTAAACACCCATATGAAAAAGATTGGTTTACATTTTAATAATTAAATAAGTATTTGAACATAACCAATAACCTACCATAGCCAACAACAAATATTTGTAACTTATTTAATTTTTGTTGTTCATTCATATCTTATTTTACTATTTTATTTATTCATATTTTTTTATCTCCAGTTTAAAACGATATGTCTGGTTTACTGTCCTATAGTATACATTTGAATGATTTCAAACCTGTTTATCCCAATAATTATAAAGGAGTGCCTTGGAAATATGTGTTTACATAAATTGTGATCAAAACGTTTGAGACCCACTGAGATAACTTAGACTAAAGTGAACTATCTAAACACTCAGTCCTTTACCTCACTGAGCTGTACTTATCAGCCTCTCCGTCTGACTGGAGAGGACTCTCCCTCCACATCATTGTAGAAACATCTTCTTCTTCCGTTAGAGCAGCTAGCACCAGATGCTAATAACAATAGCGCTGGTACCGGTGCCCCCTCCCTTTCTCCCTCACACTTTGGCTGTGAGCTGCCAGATAAGCCAACATCCCCCATTTTCATCACTTACAGCGCCCATCGTACAGGACAAATGAAAAGTGTAACCGGGATGAAAAGGGTGTTACATTTACTTAATTATGAATGTTGTTACATCAAGGCCAAAACTTAGGATGAGCATCAACGGTCAAAACATTTTTTTTCCCTCCCAGAGCTGTCAGCGCAGCGCCTCCACAGATCTGGCGCCCTAGGCGAACATCTATAAAGCCAGTGCGACGGGCCGGCCCTGGACTGCAGTCGAATAGTCCATTTAGCTTAGGAACCTTCCTAACGGAGTGAAATGACCCGGAAGTCCCTCAGTGGCAGCCATGATAAGTGATGTTCGAATTCTCTAGAATGATAGGAAAGGAGGTTTCAAACTTCCTTTATAACCTCCTTTAGCTTAGGAACCATTGGACCTCCCTAACCGAAAGGAGGAGAAAATGCTGCCCCACAATGCCTTGCAGCCGCAGCATTTGAAGTCACACAACAGTCGGCCGTTCACGGACACAAACGATTATGACGGAGAAATTATATCATGAAAGTTACAGTGCTTATTAAGCATTTAAAACGTATGTGGTAAGTTGCCAAAGTCCTTTTGTTTTGAACGTTCATCAGTATTATAATCAAAAAGAGAAATATGAATGTTAGTTTTTACTGAAATTATCAAATAAAGTCAACATTTCACTGAGCTGTGTGGGGTTTGTTCAACTTTTAAAAGATGTTTGAATGGTGGTATACACAGTGATAGATGTTAAGGACTAACGTTTATAATACATTTGTATTGATTTTAAGATCTTTTCATAGTTCATACAATGCAATGTATTGATCATTTGTATTAATGTGGACCGGAGGGAGAGGGTGACGAGCATAAGTATCACTTTCATTTTTTATTTCAATTCCAATTTTGGTCATGAAGAATATGTTTCTCTGTTGTCCCCGTTCATAAAGCATAACACAACAGCATCAGAGCACGGTGCAGATTCTCTAGATGAGTTTACAGTAGTCCCTCGTTCTTATTAAACATCCATGTTGTAATCCGCTGTATAGAAAACTGTAGTTTCCATAGTTTCCCCACAGCAGCTGGCGCATCATAAACACGTCGGATAGTGAAAGTGCAGTCGGATTCTCTAAAGCACCGCAGTCTCTTCTCCTAAATCCTTTTGAATTCTCCTATCCACTATCCCTTAACCCCGTGACGTTTCACTCAGAGGTCAAGGAATAGGAGATAGGGTTGGAACTTAGGAGCTGATTTTTAAACTATCCAAACGCAACGCTGGTCTCAGGTTACGCTGTAGGAAGTGTAGGTACAACGCTACATTTCCCACCCCGCCGCAGTCATACAGTAGGCTACAGAGAGCGGCGAGAAACATTTCCTTAGGCATCGAAAAGCGGAACAGTAAAAAAAGTCCAGATGAGGAGGATCTAAAAATCTCTATAAATAAATATAAGTGCTTTAATAAAAGACGTGGAAGGTGGATTCAAACAGATTGACACACCCGTAGAGAAGAAGATTCAAATCACCGATCTGCAGGGGAGAGAAACTGGGGGGAGGAGATCATACAGGTTGTTGAGGTTATTACAACATGTTTGAGTGGTGGGAGGCGGACCCATCAGTTGTACTTTTCGTTTAATCCGCCCGGGTCAATGGTGCCCAGGCGATGGATCCACCTCCGCTCCGCCGCTCGCCTCTGACCCGTGCTCCAGCCACTGCTGCTCTCCAGGCCCATAGACTGCACGTTCTGGAGGCCATGGAGTTTAAAATGGTTGTATAAAACGCTCGTGCCGTCCCTGTCTCTGATTCTGTATCGGTGTTGTTTTATTCCGAGGCTGATCTCATTGCGCGTTTCTCCCACATATAGTCTGTGTTGCGACCTGGCTAAGAAGGCCACAACAAAAAGGGAGACACAACATATTAACGGGTAAAAAAAGGTGTTTATTTGCACCAACACGTCGAAATAAACACTGGATATACTCATCAGAGCCGGGAGCCTGCAGGAGAAAACAGAGAGGGAACAGAGAGGAGCAGAGAGGCTTTAAAGAACTGCAGGACACCAGACCCAGGTGTCCTGAATTACTGCAATCAATGCAGCAAGTGCAGCACAGACACACCCCCCCCCCCCCCTTAAGACGGAGGCCCCAAAGGGATCCCTGAAACACCAACACCAAATATCCAGAGCCAGAGAGACTTCCTACCCCACCGGGGCACGAGAGACAGCATCCGCCGCAACGTTGTCCTTGCCCTTAATGTGCCGAATGTCCATACTATAGGACTGCAGGAACAGGGCCCACCTCATCAACCGCCGGTTCGGACAGTTAAGTGAACAGAGAAAGGTAAGGGGATTATGGTCGGTATAAACTACAACTGGGCTACTCCCAAAACCCAAATAGACCTCAAACTGCTGGAGGGCCCATATTAAGGCCAATGCCTCCTTTTCGATAGTTGATTAATTGAGTTGGTACGAATTAAACTTCTTTGAGAAGTAGCAGACTGCCCTATCAATCCCCTCCACCTCTTGCAGCAAAACAGCACCCGCCCCAACATGACTAACATCAACCTCCAGTTTGAACGGTTCATCGAGGCGCGACGCAGCGAGAACTGGAGCACAGCACAACAGGGTCCTCACATTTTCAAACGCCACCTGACACTGGTCAGACCAAATGAACTTGACTATACCCTTCAGCAAATCAGTCAGGCGAGCAACCACTGTGGAGAAGTTCTTACAAAAGGCGCGATAATACCCGACCAGACCTAGGAACCGCATGAGTTCCTTCTTAGTAGTGGGCACAGGAAACTGCAAAACGGCCCGTACCTTTGCGTCCACCGGTCAAACTTGTCCCTGGCCGACCACCCGGCCACTGTCGCCCTAGCAAACTCACACTTGGCCAGGTTAACAGTGAGATGCGCTTCAGCTAGGCGACAGAACAGAGCACCAATGCGTTGGATGTGGTCATCCCATGTGTCACTAAACACCACTACGTCGTCAAGATAAACAGCAACCCCCTCATGACCTGCTACCACCATTTTCATGAGGCGCTGAAATGTCGCTGGTGCATTACAAAGCCCAAAACTCATCACTCATACAGACCGAAAGGTGTAACAAACGCTGAAATCTTTTGCGCCCGTGCTGTCAAAGGAACTTGCCAGTACCCCTTTAACAAGTCGAATTTACTGACGAATCTAGCAGAGCCCATTAAGTCAATACAATCCTCCATCCGTGGTAACGGATAAGAATCTATTTTTGTCACCTTATTAACCTTACGATAGTCGTTACAAAACCGCGGAGACCCATCTGATTTGCCAATAAGCAAACTAGGCGACGCCCAACTGGAGAACGACTGTACTGCAATCTGATTGTCCAACATGTACTGGACCTCAGCACCCTACGCTTATCTGCAGGGCAACGATAAAATCGCTGCTTGATTGGAGGACTGTCCCCCACGTCGATATCATGCTCCACGAGAGTTGTACGCGATGGCGTATCGCCAAACAGGACCACAAACTTCCCGATTAAAGCCACCAACCCATCTCTCTGTGCTGCCGGTAAGTGACTCAACAAGAGGTCCAACTGGCCTAACGACTGAATTCCTCAGCCTACCAGACATAATAGGTTCATCTGGCGCCTTAACATCACACTCCTCAGACAACCCTGGACCTGAAAGCACCGAATCAATCATTACGGGGCCGACACTCAACCTTTTAGCCATGAAGCTATCCCCAACGGTATCACGAGCATAGTATGGTTTAAGGAGGTAGACATGACACAGTTGAGACAACTTCCTCCGATCTGTAGTAGCAATCAAGTAGTTTTGATCTGACACTTTACTTTCAACAGTGTACGGCATGGCAAACTTAGCTTTGAATGGTGATACCGGCAGTGGCATTATAGCCAACACCTTATCCCCTGGGCTGAATTCACGATACTCTGCTTTTCGGTCATATAGCCTCTTCATATTAGCCTGAACACCAGCTAAATTGTTCCTTGCCATTTCCACCGCTACATACAGGCAATGACGAAAGGCCTATACATAGTCCACTAAATTCTTAGGTGGTTTACCCTCAATGCACCGTATGCCCAAAGACCAAATCATTAGGGCTAAACCCTGTACTTTCCTGAACGACTTCACTGGACACCAACATGAGCCATGGAAGTCCCTCCTCCCAGTCCTTCCCCATCTCTATACAATAAGCACGCAGCATGGACTTCAATGTTTGATGAAACCGCTCTAGCGCCCCCTGGCTTTGGGCATGGTAGGCCGACGCACGGTTATGCCTGACCCCTAGCTGCTGTAGGATCTGTTTGAACATATGGGAAGTAAATTTGGTACCCTGGTCGCTTTGAATCACACGTGGAATCCCAAATGTGGAGATGAACTGGGTTAGAGCCCTAACTACTGGCTTCACTGAAATGGAGCGCAAGGGAAACGCTGCAGGATACCTTGTAGTCTGGCACATTATAGTATGCATGTACGCACAACCAGACTTAGATGGAGGCAATGGCCCCACACAATCTATGATCAAATGCTCAAAAGGTTGACCAAGGGCTGGAATGGGACTGAGGGAAGCAGGCTTCACCACCTGACTTGGTTTACCAGTGAACTGGCATATGTGGCATGCTTTAAAATAACATGCAACATCGTGCTTTAATCGAGGCCAGAAAAAAATTGCGTAGGACACGGTCATAGGTTTTTTTTCATCCCCAAATGTCCACCACTGTCATGCGGAGTTTGCAATACCACATCACGAAAGCTACTCGCCACCACCACCTGAAAGATTGCCTCCCCCACACAGGGCACCCACTTACGCACCAGCAAGTCCCCCTGAACAAAGTAACCCTGGGCTATGTCTCTGACCTTCTCTGCCGGCAACAACTCAGTCCACAGAGCAGAAAGGGATGAATCGTTCTTCTGACTCCTCACCCAGTCCTCCATTGACTCCGACGAAGGGAGATCGGGCAGTGAGACCACATGTACAACATGGCTTTTGCTACACTCCATAACAGGTGGGTCAGCAGACATTTCACGTCTCTGTGCACGTGTCACAGCACAAACTGGAAACACATTTGGAAACTGCAAACCGCTCTCATCTGGCTCCCCAAATGCCACCGGCCTGGAAACCACCACAGGCGGTGGCACACCAGCCCACACAGCACTACCAGCAAGATCGTTGCCCAAAATCATATGTATCCCATCAAGTGGCAACGCGGGACGCACGCCAATAGACACAACTCCCCGCACCAGCTCACAATCCAGCACTATTGTATGCCGTGGCACAGGGATCAAGCCCATCTCCATGCCCCTCAACAGCAGAAAATCCCCCGTTTCTGACGAAAAAGGCAACACTGACTCAACAATAAATGAATATCTAGCCGCTGTGTCACGCAACACCTTAATCGGAACATATTTGTCACTACCGACAACTGATACAACAGCTTCCCTGATAAACGGCTCAAAACCAGAATCTACATCCGGGTCGGCACAAGCCAGCTTCTTATCAGGCACCATGCCCGAGCCTACACCTAACGGTTTCTTATTCAACACGGCAGAACACATGGCTGGAGCATGTGATGAAAAACGAGGCTTCCCCTTAGATTCCAGCAACGGACAATGTTCCTTCCAATGACCCCCTCCTCTGCAATAATGACATAGGTCCCCTTTGGCCCTCTCGGGTCGCCCCGTACCTGCAACTCTACGGGAGGGGCCTGGTGAAAATGTTGCACCACCGCGGGCACAGCCATCATCCTCTCCACATTTCGAATCACCCCTAGAACACCTCTCAGTAAAACTGCCCTTGTGTGTCAAAACAAAATCGTCCGCTAGTTCAGCAGCTCTGAGCACGGTGGAAGGTTTCTGCTCATTTACATAAGTGGCCACACGCTGAGGGATAACCTCTTTAAATTGTTCCAATACAATGAGTTTACACAGACCGTCAAAACTGGCAACCTTTGCTGCCGCGCACCACCGCTGAAAATGAGAAGTCAAATCATGGACAAACTCCACATGTGTCTGCTTATCCCCCTTGACCCAACTTCTAAACTTTTGACGATGCGCCTCAGGAACCAGTTCGTATGACTTTAACACTGCTGATTTTACTCTAGCATAGTCCAAAGCATTTTCGCCACAAACAGCTGAATAGGCCTCCTGTGCTCGCCCAGTAAGTACACACTGCAGTAACAGCACTTTGTCCGAATCTGACCAGGTTCTTGCCTCGGCTATGCGTTCAAATAAAGTTAAATAAATGTCAGGGTCACGCTCATTAAACTTTGGTACTAACCGCAAGTAAGAGATAATATCGCCATTACCTGATGCCGACCTATCAGACCCATCCTCCACCGGAGCAAGCTTGCCCTCTCCAATCAGCCGTAATCTAGCATATTCCACCTCACATTTCATCTTTTCCACCTCCATCCTCAACTTCTCCTGCTCCAACCCCAACTCCAACCTCTCCTGATTAAACTGCATGGTCAAAAGCTCCTTTTGCTGCTCGAACGTCAAACCAGCTGTCTGAACCACTACCGGCACGACCCCTGCCGCACCAGACTCACTCTTCTGCAACACTCCCCGCTCAAACAAAGATGACACGATGACAGCTTTAATCTCATGTTTCAGTTTGCTCCCTACAACAGCAATTCCATAATCCTCTGCTATCTCGACCAACTGCGCCTTCTGGCAATCATCTAGGAAAGACACTGAGGGCGCATCCACAAACGCCGAAAAAGAAGCCATAATATATTGCCTATACCCAATCAGAAAGCGAAGTAATAAACTGTCAACACGCATGGGCAAAAGACAAAACCCAACAGAGAATTTCCCCCCTAACTGCCTAACCAAAATCTTACTAATCTCACCTAGTCTTCATGTGGCTTGCGGCGGGTAATTACGCACTGGAACCCGGCGGAGTTATGGAGCGACCTGCACGCAGGTAACACCAAGAAATCACGCGGATGTGCCCCCGAGACAGCTGTCCGAAAACAGCTGACACTAACCACATCGCCACAAAACTATGAAAAAAACAAAACAGACGCAACCCAAGGGGAAACGCCACTTAAGCCTAGCGGGGAAAACTCTTTACAAAAGCGTAACAAGCAACAACGTCTTACCTTCTGATTGGCACACAAAACCTGACGACATGTCAAACACTAAAGCTTCCTGAAACCCAAAAAACATGATGTGTCCCCCAAATAGCAGCGTCAAGCCAGCACACAGCTGGACCACATCAACTAATCAGCTGCTCAACTGACGCCATGTACTCTGATCCCTACACAAACTTTCTCGAAATAACCCGTTGGACGAGCCCCCAGTTGTTGCGACCTGGCTCAGGAGGCCACAACAAAAGGGAGACACAACACATTAACGGGTAAAAAAAAAGGTGTTTATTTGCACCAACACGTCAAAATAAACACTGGATATACTCATCAGAGCCGGGAGCCTGCAGGAGAAAACAGAGAGGTAACAGAGAGGAGCAGAGAGGCTTTAAAGAACTGCAGGAAACCAGACCCAGGTGTCCTGAATTACTGCAATCAATGCAGCAAGTGCAGCACAGACACACCGTCTCCACTGATGAACCTACAGGGGCATCACAGGCCTTGCCTAATTGCCTAATTGCATAAATAGCGTTTTATGTGTTAGGTGTCAAGACCTGCCGAACATTACTCCCCTCTCGAGAGAAGGGATTAAAAACGTAGGGGAGGCGAACAAAATCAACCTCAGAAACTCGAGGCGCCTCCCTAGTTTTGGTGCTTTTGTTGAGGTTTGTGCGGACCAGAAGGTCCTGGAGATTCTTATTCCTCCTGTAAGCGGAGATCAGCCGGCACGGCCGCAGCGCGTCACAGTCCCCCCTAGCCCCCTCGAAATTGGCCTTCAGTTTACCCAAGAGGTTGCTTAGCTCCCTGAATAGGTTGTGAGGGGTTAGGGCTAGGGTTAGAGCTGGTTCAAAATGTAATGAATTATGGGAGGGATATATCTCGGGACTTATGAAAGTTATGAATGAGAAAAGTAATAGCAATCGATTCCCGACCGAGCTGAACGTGTTGATGTTGGAACAGCATTCCCACTAAATAAATGTAGTCTTTGATATGGTTTTGCCTTTCTCAGGCTACAACATGGTTAACTTTACGAATATTATTAAGGAATACAAATCCCTCTTTGCAATGTTTACCAGCCTTCTTAGGCTTTTCAATCACAATATTGTTAACATGAAATTATGATTTTATGTTCGTTGTTTAGAGTTATTCTAAGGCTTTACTCATTGGGAACTCGGTATGAGATAGAGCTGTTGAGATGTCCAATCTGCCTGTTTTACACATTTTGACCAACAGGGGGGGTTGTGTTCAAATTAAGCCCATGATGAAGCCTCATGAGATGAACCCTTTTGCGAACCAATTGGCTGGAAAGCTTCAAAGCTTCATAAGGCTTCATCTCGCCATCACTACTTTTTACTGTAACAGTCCCATATTCTTGAGGCAAAGGGGCATCAAACATTTTAGCTGAAAGTCCCTTTGAACCTTTGTTGATTGGAAGTTATTCAGATCACCTGTTGGCTCCTAATGAAGAGTTGAAAGCAGCTTGGTGCATTTCCCTCTCAGCCAATGAGAGTGTGAGGATGCCTTTTCTTGAGACGTTGAGAACTACACACCCAGGACATTCTGACACTTCCTTATCTTAATGCACACCTAATTTCCGCAGATAGTTTCAGACAGAACCGTTTCCCGAATTAAATGATCCCAAAACCTAGTTCAAGTCTACATCAACAAACACCTCTCTACTAGATCACCTGCATCAGACAAATGTTTGTGCTACTCGTACTAGGGATTTCCCCTGAATTACTATAACCTTAACCCAAAAGCTTTCTTTTTTTGTATTTCTCAAAACCCCTATAACACACATTTATTTTACACAAATTAGGCATTTGTTCCTACTACAAAATTGAGGAATTAACTAGAAATGTATTTTACTACAGGGAATCTTTATCATAATTAATAATCATCAATTGTGAAGGCATTTTTTTTATTTGTTCCTCTGAGTAAAGTTTTGTAGTTTAATAGAGTCAGTAACTATACATCGCCTTCCCTTACATCTGGGGAATTGCCACTGCCAAAAATGTTGCACTATAGTTGTAAAATATCCATTTTAAATTTTCTGTAATAATTAGTTTTATCTTTAGTTTGAGTTCTTCAATTTAACACTGGTCTTGTAGCACACCGGCAATGGATTTGTAAATCTGAAATACAACCTTCAATAATGATATTCTTAAATGATAACGAAGTTTACGAAAGATATACACAGATGTTATAGAGCGATGTTTTTTAGTAGTTGCTTGGCAATTGGTCATTTGAACATAATTAATCAAACATTGCAATAAAACATTTTGTTATCCTGTTATTTGAACTGTTGCAGCCGTAATTATACATGGTTATCACTTCATATTTATACATAAGGGATCAGTTCCAAGACTTACCTTTTATCAATTTGTTTCCAATAGTCACAGAATTTTAAAATCAGGAAAACCAAACACACAAATTAATCAAACAGACTCACACCACCATACCTACAATGATACAAATCCAGCTAAGCGATGTGATGTAAAAGTCTGCTGCAGTAATCAGCGTGCAGAGTGGACCTGAGAGTTTTCCTGACCAGTCTGAGCTCTCCTCTCATCTGCTGCGATGAGGACAGACCCACTGACAGCTGATTACAAACTGCCTCTGCAAAGGGCAGGCACACACACACAAACACACACACACACACACACACACACACACACACACACACACACACACACACACACACACACACACACACACACACACACACACACACACACACACACACACACACACACACACACACACACACACACACACACAGAGAGAGTATCAATCAGCTACACTGCATGTTTACTGTAAGTTATACTTGACAGATTCAAGGGTCGGTCCCCACTAATATGCACATGTGCACCAAGGTCCAACAGATGGAGAAGGTCCTCTGTGATCTCACTACTTTATGTTAATGCAGCTGTTTACAGTTTTGCGTGGAATTAGCACACCGGTCACACACCTTCTAACAGCTGTTGAAGTCTTAATAGGTTTTTTGGATGGATGACCAGTCGCCGCTGGAAACAGCGTCTCAAGGCTTCTTAACATTTAACAACCTATTAATTAATGATGCATACCCACTTAACGGGAAAAACTCAGCTAACAGACGATATTAACCATTTGAGCTACACGGAAGTCCAACACCAAGAGTCTAAATCAACACTTTAGCTAATGGCTACTTTAGCACATAACTGGCAAAAGTGATCTTTTCTACGTCATTGTATCTGCCCAAACAACATATCACATGAAAGCTGATTCCATTGGTGTAAGTTTCATCACTGTACAACCAAAACTCACTGAACTAGCAGCCAGGAAAGAGCAAGAAAACAACTTCACTTTACGTAGCCATGATGATAGTTATGTCTTACCTTTGGTGTTTTGTGATCAAAAGTTGTGTTTAAGGGTATGCAAACGGTTAATCCAATGTCACTATGTAACTTTAAAATTATTACTGATAATCCATCATTAAAATTATAAATAATAAACGCAATATAATGGTTAGCCGACAGGAGCTTCCGGTTTAGGAGGTGCGCACGCAGCATCTCGTTTTAACTGAATAATGGTAATATTTACGTGGATTTATGAACTGCCCCCAATTACCGCCCCCCTTCCAGAGACACACTGTCAAACACACTCATACCTGCTTGGTATGACATTGAAAAAGTTACATTAAATAATAAATACAAATAAATTACAATAAAATGACTGTTGTTTAATCCTCACATCTTGTAATCATGTCTATAATTTTGAGCACCAAATTAGTATACAAAAATACCGATACCGAAAAGCAGTATCGGTATCGATAAAATCCTAACGATACCCATCCCTAATTGGGATACACTTGGATTTCTCACTTTCTTTTCTGTGAAAGAGCGTTAGGGTTGGGGTTAGCCAATGCTATCTCCCATTAAATAAATCAAAAATAATGTCCATGTAGAAGAAATAACAGAATTCAACTTATATAGTAAAAAAATAGCAACTACGGCAATGTATCTTCCTACTTTTCATCAATAAATGGTTGCCATAAGGCAGATCTGAATTAAATTAGGTATTCACAACACGTCTAGAAAATATGGCTCTAAGGATGGACAATTTCAGTCTGAATGTCAGTCTGTCCATCGGTTGGCCAGTTAGTCGACTACTACTACTTGTGCTGGCAGTTGTGCTGGATGTGTTGGGGTGCATGTCGTCTGCCTGGGGCCCCCAGAGTGTCTTGCAGCGCCACTGGCTATGCAATACTTTGGATTTCAAACCAAAATGTGCAACGCTAACACTAACATTCTAAACTAGGATGATGTTTATTGTAAATATTAAACCTGCCAATCATCAGCATCATCTTTTGAGCATGTTAGCGTGCTGATATTAGCATTAAGCTAGTACTGTTCTGACTTATTCCATCCATGGGTGTATAATAAGTAGGGATGCTCCAATGGATCCGCCGCCGATCGTTTTCGGCCGATATTCACTCTCTGCCGATCGATTGGTGCTCTCTAGAAAGGCCGATCAGGAGCGCCGATTACATTACACTTTTCTCTGTGCACGGCAAAACAAGCTCGCCAAAATGGCTTCACCAGTCTGGCAGTTTTTTGAGGTGTCCAAAAATGACAATAAAATAGCGGAATGCAACGTGTGTGAAGCAGAAATCCTGCAGCTCCGCCCGCTGTGACGGACCGTTGAGCGGAGCAAAACACACACTACGAGTTAGACCTAACACACTTAGCTATTTTATCTACCTCTGGAACAAGCTAAACTAGTTATAAATATATTTATTCTTCACTGTCGGGTCACTCATTACTGCATCAGTGAGCTGCATGAGACGGATACTGACAGGCTATCAGGAGGGAGAGAGGAAAAGAGAATGCTTCCGCTCATTTCTCCCTTGTTATTATCCAAAGATAATGTACTTCATTTGAATGTAATAATTATGCTGGTTGTTGTTTGTGGAACCGCCAGTGAATGAGCCCCATTAACGGTGCACTTCCTTGAAGAGTTGTTTTTTTGGGGGAGTTTTCTGAAAAGTAAACAAATTAAAATAAAGGAGACAATGTTTCAATTCACATTTTCAAAGCAATCTTTAAAGAACCTGTAATAGAAAGCCAGACTATGTATGTGTTTACAATCTCCAAGATTGCATTAAAGGCTACTCAGACCAACCTGGTCTCACCAGAATGCGTGACTCCACCACGACTCCTTAACACCGCATTGTGTGGTGGAGTCACAAACTTTGCTACATTTACGTGTCGGCACCACGCAAACAACCCCAATGTAAAGTTAATGAGGCTCCTTTGTCGTGGTGCACACACACATGTTTACAACGTCCAGCAGTGAGCTTTTATTCTATAAAACGTTTTTAAAATCTACTTTATAGCTTTTAGTAACTCACGGGAGGCTTCTTTTATTTTATTTGTATTCATAATAATTTGTATTTTTCGTAAGAATGTATTATGGCAACCCTGTCTCCTAAAAATTACGTTGCTACAGAAATAAACTGCATTCTCAATTACGTTTAGCTAGAAACGTATTTTCTCCCACGTTACGTTCGTTATGAACGTATCTCAAATACGTTCATTTTCCTACATATCTTCTAGAAACATATTTTCTCCCACGTTACGTTTCTTATGAACGTATACTTAAATACGTTTATTTTCTATATATCTTTGCCATTTATTGTCTTGCTTATAATAATGATAATAGTCATTTATAAATATCATTTTAGAGCACACACTTGAAATCAGTAGGCGAGGCTGTAATTTCGCCAGCTGTTACTCTCATGAGCGAGGCAGAAAATAAGAGTTTTAACATGCCAAAAAGCTGCTGTCGTTTATTGCAGCTCAAACATTAAAACAAATCCAGAGTTACGTGTTTCTGTACTTCCTCTAAGAAGAAAGGACAGTAACAGAAGATCTCTGTGACGCCAGATGTGGTGTTGTTAATGCGATATGATATCCGAAACAAAATTCAGTTTAGGATGACCGAAGACACTACACTACCCATAATCCCCAGCTATTGTTTGGGACTACAGTCCCGTTGACAAACCCCGTGATTAATCTTCAAGCTCTGGGATTGGATGTTGGAGTGGCAGTGCGCCAAGGTTACGCCGAGCGTCAAGCTCTTTGAAATGGAACGAAACCACGGAAGACTATTCAAAACTGGACTCGAACGCCCCCCCCAGGAATACACATGCTGGCTATTTTGTTTCGCAACATGTTCTCTATGGCACGTCTACTGGGAATTGTAGTTTTAAAAGACGTTTTCGTTTTTCCCAAAATTAGAAGTTGACAGTATTAAACTGTGTACAGACCTGGAGGTTTAGGCGATAGGAAACAAATTGGTGTGTACAAATTTAAAACATGTAAGTACTAAATGAGTGAAAATCGCTTGTAGCCTATCCATAATGGGCAGCATTAATATATATCCACATGAGTGCTCATTGTTACTTTGTAATTCTACTCCACTACATTTATTTTAGTTACATTGCAGATTCTGATTAATGATGTGAAATATAAACAACCCTTAAATCAGACTTTAGTTACACCTGAGTACAATTCAGGGAAAGGTGATTATCAAGTGCCAACAATCAGGGAGATATTTGATTGTTGGTGCTTGAGAAGACTAAACATTTATCTGCAGATCTCTATAAAGTATATTAATTACTCGTTATTCTCTACTAATAGTTAATTAAAAACTGTATATAATTGCTATGTTTCACATCCCTTTCAAAATTTCAAGATTTTCTAAGGTTTATTCACATATCATATACACAACTACGGTGTAGTTATGCAATGAATGAAAAACTTGGGTCACAGGTTCCTCAACAGACATCTATCAATATGTGTGTATACCTCCACCATTAAACTGTCAAATTCTGCACATTTCTTATACTATCTACATACATAAGAGTATAATTAATGTGTATAATATCAGTTAAAATAAGTCCTTCAACATACTTAACATTGCAGGAAAGCAATATATTAGACGTTAAGTACTTTGTGGCTTAATATTTATTAGGGATGCACCGAATATTCGGCCGCCGAAGATTATCGGACGAAAATGGTTAAAAAGGCCCTTTCGGCTGTTGGCCGAAAGGGTTCTAGCACCGAAAAAATATCACCGAATGTCAGAGAACAGGGTTACGTTGGTAAGCTAACGTGTTGTTGTGATGACGTAATCAAAACGCGGCGACAAGCACGATGCGCGACCATGCTCGCGGCTGGCTCACAGCCAACATGTCTGCCGCTTGGAGATATTTAAAAATATCAGAGAAAGAGGCGCGGATTGCGATTTCTAAAACGTGCTCAGCTGACATTTTCTCGAGGGGGTGTAACTGCAAAGACTTTCACCACTTCGGGATTACTCCACCACTTGAAATCAAAACACCCGGACAAATATGCGGAGTAAGATCAAATCACAAGCACTGACAGCGAGAGACTGTTCAGCGCTGCCTCTCATGTGCTTGATGAGAAGAGGAACAGACTTATGGCTGATAAAGCAGAGAAGCTAATGTTCATTAAAAATAACCTCCCACTTTTCCTTAATAAGTAGACAAGGCTGGCTTATCATAAGCTTATCTAGTTCTACATGTCTACTCTATACCCACTTTCCTGAACAATTTTCATTGTGAGTTATAATTCACCATCTCAGGTTATCATTAGGGGGAAATGACAGCAGCACAGTGTTCAATATATTGTACTTTCGGTATCTAAATGATACAATGTTGTTTACATTGCTCATGAGGACAGACCACCTTATTTGCAGATTCTTGAAATTGTCATTTAATTTGTAATTGATTGTGGATTTTGTATCCAGTTTTCACTTTATGTATCTTTATACAATGTTTACTACTTTGGTTATGAGGACAGGTAAGATTATTTACAAATTCTTGAAATTCAATTGTAATTTCATTTGTAAATAGTTACATTCATGTGGATTTATCCAGTTTGCACATTTGTATGCATGCACTTATAGGTGCATTTGTTGTTGTTGAAGGCCTTGCTGTTACAGTCTTTATTTACACTATTTTGTTGTAGGCCTATTGGCCTAGAAGTTTATGCAGTTTTAAAGCACCTTGGCTTTGTTCTGAATGCACTTTGTTGTGGTTATCCTACAAAGAAAAGAAAATGCACTTGACTTGGAATTAATGTACTGTATGCATTCAAAAGTGCTGAATAAATGTTTTATGGACCCATAATAGTGATTATTATTTAAGTTAAGTTTTGCCATAATCATTTATTTTTCCATAATCAGGTAGCTGAACAACATTGGTAAAAATGTTATACATTATATATATATATATATATATATATATATATATATATATATATTTCTATTAATCATTTTCGGCCTTTCGGCATTCGGTTTTCTGCCAACTGTTTCCTATTTTCGGTATCGGTTTCGGACAAGAATTTCCCATTCGGTGCACCCCTAATATTTATCTGTAGATAGATACCCCCAAAGCTTTTTTCTTAATTGAAAGAAGACCTTAACCTAAAGTATTCTTTAATGTGTTAATAAAGGTTAATTAGTTTGTCTGTTTTGCACATCCTCATATTAATATCTTTGTACATCCAGCACTAAACTGTTTTATTTTAGAGATCACTTACAGTATCTTCTTGATTTTTTTATATGCTATATTTCTATCATTGACCTTCTACTTTCCCCCTATGAAAATATGTACTCTTAATATTTTTTTCATCAAATAACATTATTTAACAAAAATAATTAAATAACGTGCTTTAACCACTAGGCGGTGCACACAAGGTACACACAGCATACTAATAATAACTTTGTATTATTAGTGTAGGACACCTATGTATGTATAACATCTGAAGATGTGTAGTTTTATTCATGTTTTTACATAATTTTGCAGGATATTGCTATACTATTTCTCATGTTTTACTTCTACACATTAACATCTGATTTGTAAAACATCACAGACAGAAAGGCATATCCGTCATTTAATGGTAAGCTATTGAAATTGTGATTCCATAGATGTGTCTCCCATCACCCAAATCCCCTGACTATTCTCTCAACTCAGTATGTACATTCTTATATTCAAAGACAATCAGTAATATCTTTAAAAACTACAAGTCCCTTTATATCAGCTATGCACCGTTATGGTTTAAATATAACCTACTGTATCTACCAATTGGATCAAATATAAAAGTCAGCCGAATTACTATTGATACTGCGAGGAGACGTATTGTATGAAAAGAAATGCAAGATGTTGTTTAATTGTTGATATATTTATGATCCACGTCACGTATTCAGTTTCGGCGGCATTTCTTCCAGTTTTTCCAAAGATCTTCTCATCAGGGCTCTATAAATAAAGAACTAAGGCAGATGTGTAATATTTAATGCAGCCGAACCGTGTATTACAATGCAGTTATGTGATGACTTTCCAAAGTGAAAAGCAAGAACACTCGGAATAAAGTTTTTTTAATTTTTTTTTATGTTTTCGCATATCATATCGCATTAACATCATATCCCAACATGCATTGCGGCTAAAACATCCAATCAACGAGCTTCAAGCTGAGGATCTTGGGTAATCTGTTCAGTGGGTTTGTGGTGTGTATCGCTCGAAATGTCCCTTATACGTCTGTTTCCGGTGACTTTATTTACGGCTAAAAAGCATGCTAAAAAGCCCAAGATTACAGAATTAAACGAATAAATAAAAACAAGTATAATTGTTGAGTAAATAACAGTGTGTTATTTAGAAAAGAATAACAAATTAGAAGAAAACAAAGATTTTCAAAAATACAGATTTCAGTATTTTGAGGCTCTAAGCTCCATTCATTTTCCTCATAGACGGGAAAAAAAGTCAGACATTATACGATTTAAAATAAAAACAAATAAATAAAAAGATAAAACACTGGCATGTAATTTACGTTAGAATAAATAGAATGGTTTTGAATAATAGATGAGAGTAAAATCTACGTCACTTTACAGCCCCGCCCACTTTTGGGGAAACCAACACTGTCATTTGAACGGCGAACAAGCCTGAAGCCACAGATATCTTCTGTTACTGTCATTTATTCTTAGAGGAAGTACAGAAACACGTAACTCTGGATTTGTTTTAATGTTTGAGGTGCAATAAACGACACAGCAGCTTTTTGGCATGTTAAAACTCTTATTTTCTGCCTCGCTCATGAGAGTAACAGCTGGCGAAATTACAGCCTTGCCTACTGATTTCAAATGTGTCCTCTAAAATTATATTTATAATGACTATTATCATTATTATAAGCAAGACAATAAATGGCAAAGATATGTAGAAAATAAACGTATTTAAGATATGTTCATAAGAAACGTAACGTGGGAGAAAATATGTTTCTATTAGATATGTAGAAAATAAACGTATTTGAGATACGTTCATAACGAACGTAACGTGGGAGACAATAACGGCCCCTACACACGGCGGCGTGCGTTGTCGCTTGCCGGCGGGGGGGGGGCTGAAACTCGACCAACAACCAATCACATGAATCTCCCGCCCCAGACACACAAGCATGCGGTTTGATTGGCTAGAGCTTGTACTGGCATATGATTCGATTGGCTGACGCCTCCGTCGAGGCGTCAAAAGTAGAACATTGCTGTACTTTTGCAGCGAGCACCGCGAGAGAAGCTAAGCTTTGCTCCCACAATGCAGTTCGGTGAATCGTGACGTCACCCCATTCAAAGTGAATGGGCAGAAGCGTTGAAGCGGCAACGCACGCCGCCGTGTGTAGGGGCCGTAAGTTTCTAGCTAAACGTAATTGAGAATGCAGTTTAGTTCTGTGGGAACGTAATTTTTAGGAGACAGGGTTGCCATAATACATTCTGACGAAAAATACAAATGATTATGAATACAAATAAAATGAAAGAAGCCTCCCGTGAGTTACTACAAGCTATAAAGTAGATTTTAAAAACGTTTTATAGAATAAAAGCTCACTGCTGGACGTTGTAGAAATGCGTGTGTGCACCACGACAAAGGAGCCTCATTCACTTTACATTGGGGTTGTTTGCGTGGTGCAGACACGTAAATGTAGCAAAGTTCGTAACTCCACCACGCAATGCGGTGTTAAGGAGTCGTGGTGGAGTCACGCATTCTGGTGAGATCAGGTTGACTCAGACATATGTAACACTGATTAATGGACATGACGGTAACATAGGATGCATGTTGATTAGAACTTTACACTACACGGGATGGGGTGGCTTCGTGGCCTTGAACTGGAAGCCATGAAAGCCCTCAAGCTCTGGCACTCTTACAGAAAAATCCCCTGGAGTGTTATCTACAACTACATGTGTTGGCCAGTTGTTCTTTTACTCTGAACTCACTCAACAATGTGACCCCTGCTATATTCTGGGGGCACCAAGAGTCTCCACGATCAGGAACTTAGGATTCAGGAAACTGATACTTTGGTGTGTTGGACTGTCCAGGGCTGTGGTGGGTTAATGAGATGTAAGTCATTGCAGTCTATGATGTCGGCTTTCCTAAAAGCTACAAGGGTCATTGTAATAACTGGTAAAAAGGCTCTTTGATAACCAATCCAACGTAAGTGGTTGGACATTAGGATGGAATACGCTTTCAAATTAGCTCATTATGGTCTGAGAATTGTATTAGGGGTTATTAATGTTATTGTTTCTTCTCAAGTATTAGTTGACTTACAGTCTAAGCATTTAAGGTGTTTCTTTATTTAGTGATTACCTAGCTTTAGCTAATGGAAACAGTTTCAGTCATCAGGTCAGTCTAGTTTTGCAAAATGTCGCTGTTGTTTTCAGTATTCCACTACAGTTCTTCAAATCTTCTTTTTCTTATTTCAACCAATATGTTGCCGTCCGATAACTTCAACCTACTTTCAGCTACAGAAACCAGTCAAATATAAAAAAATGTAGCACATGATGGGAAACTTTCAACTTTTTCAAAATATGTTATACTTTCTGAAATATTCAGCTTTTTAAACTCTTTTTTAACATGTAACTCAATGGGAGGAACCTTCAAATCCTCTTTTACATACACCTTGCACCAAATGCTTCTACTTCAATATACTTTCAGCTAGAGACTTCATTCCAACTTTAAAATGATCACAAGAACTTCAGTTTATGATGTTTCATATCTTTTATACTTTTTGAGATATTTAACTTAGTTTGGAGCTTGGTAAAGAGGCCTTCTTCAGATTTTAACATTAGTGTGTATTGCGCAGCCCGTTAAGTGTAGAGTGCTTTGATCTCAAAACAGAGTGAGGAGTGCTTGAACATCGCCCAATTGTTTTAAACCTGCCATAATTCCCAAACCCTACACTTCTTGGACATCATTTTTCATGAAAAACTTAGGAAAACCTCTCCTACGTTGAAAAATTAAAAAAATGAAGCAAAAATATTAAAGAAAATGCCTTTTGAGGGCATGAAGTGACAAAAACTTTCAACGTGTCTCCATTGAGGCCCATTGTAAATGCAGAGTCATCTTTCATCACAGCACCAGCTGCACACCTTTGGTAAAACTGCCAAAAATGCCACATTATTGACCCGAAAGTACATAAAAAGCAGACTCGGACGCTCGCCAGGGTCCTGAGACGCTTCACACGTTGACATTTCATCGATATCTGCTACGATTCTGCAACAAAACGTTCACATGTAAGAGGTTTATCTCTCATTCAGATCATTGGAAAGGCTCTCCTCTCACTGATTACTGCACATCACCATGGAAACCTTTGATCTCTGGGCTCAAGTGTGTGATGATGTCATAACTCCAACTGACATGCTCAGAACGCCACCAAACATCACATGATGGTTAACACTTGAGCACTGAACAGCTCTATGTCAAATCTGATGTTACATAATGTGGTGTTACCATGACAACGCATCCTCGCCATAAAACACGATGTCGCTGTAACTCCAATTCACACGGTCCGATCGTCCCCCACTCTTCACTTGTATCACCGGTCCATGCCTCAACAGCTCTACGCCAAATCCGACATCCCCCCCCCCCACACACACACACATTTACATTACATACAGGGTGTTCGGGGCTAACAAAAGTGTGGAAGCTGTAGGTCCTGTGCACCTGTGTGTGCACGTGTGTGTGTGTGTGTGTGTGTGTGTGTGTGTGTGTGTGTGTGTGTGTGTGTGTGTGTGTGTGTGTGTGTGTGTGTGTGTGTGTGTGTGTGTGTGTGTGTGTGTGTGTGTGTGTGTGTGTGTGTGTGTGTGTGTGTGTGTGTGTGTGTGTGTGTGTGTGTGTGTGTGTGTGTGTGTGTCTTTTGTGTTTCTGATTCCTGCACAAGGATGCAACATTGTTGATAAAGTCAAGCACGGACACCTGTCTGCTCTCACATTCCCGCATTATGTCTTGCGGGAACCAATCTTTATTTTTTTCACACTCTATCCACTCTGCATTTACAAGCTGCAAATTTGGAGCGAGACACAATAAATAAAGCTTTGCCAGTTTGGGTCCTTATCACATCTGATCAAGATGGCCAAAAGATTCTCTGCTTAGAGTGCCTTGCAAATGATTCTGGAAGAGTGATAACCATTTGATGATGATGAAGAGGAAGAGGTTTCAGAATGTTAAGATCGCATTTCTGAGAATTCTGAGTCTGACAGTGACTTTGAAGAAGAGGATGAGATTGAGCATCAGCTAGTTACAAAAGAAAGACGAGCCACAGGACCAGACGGTCAGTGGAAAAAAAAAAAAGTAGTACTTTAATTCATTAATGTGATCTAACAAATGTAAAAGGACAAATATTAACCATATACAGTTGCTGTATTGCTTGTAATTGAGATGAAGTAAACATCTGCTGAGTATTTTAACATAAAATAGTTTGAGTGTTTTGAATTGAAGCCCAAAAAGGCAGCAGGTCCACTAGACCCACGAACACTGGCTGAGTGACAAAAATATGAACACCACACAAGGGTTAACCAAGGCACAGGGTGAATACACAAAGTATAAACATACTTTTTGTTGGCACTTAACAAAGGGTGTTGCATTACTTCAGGAAGAAAACCGTTTCTGTTAGTGTTAAATCCGTTCTTAATATTTAGTTACTTCTTCCTAGTCAAAGGAAAACATGGTTAAAACTTTTATTTTGATACCACATTTTAGTATTTTTTCCTGAACAATATTTTATGGGGATATAATCAAAGTAAGTGTTTAATGATGCCTCTGCCAAGTAGTCTGATATGATTCATAAGTATATACTAATACTGGATCTATTTTTGTTCTACTGCATGGACTCTAAAAGCATCCTGTTGTGCTGTATAGCAGCCCACTATCATCATAACAACCCCCCCCCCAGAGCTCAGTCAGGCGGTGTGAGGCTGCCATCGATGATTTAAGTTGTGTTGTGGAACGTGTTTTGAAATCTGTGATCATCATGTTACGCTGTCACCACAGACATGGGGTCACGTCATATTTGGGATTTCTTACATCCCACGTTGGTGTAGGGTGGTCTTTGAGGCGCCAGACAGGGTCCGTATCTCGACTTCCTGTCCCATCACGATACCACTACTGTCCTCGTAGTCTCAAAGGCATGACATTACAGAGCTGTGTAGACTGAAAAACCAGGAGTTCTTGCAGTTCCTGTGGCAAACATTTGGAAATCAATTATAAGGAGATCCTCCATGTGGTCTAGTTTCAGCTGTCAGTTCAGAGATATCAGTGATAAGAGTACCGCTATTTTCCACCATTAATCTTCAAGAGGCATTCAAAATGTTCTTGCTTGTGACATGCAGTGAAAATCAAGCCACGACTATCAATTCCAAAACAAACTGAAAGGAATATTAACTCCTGCTAATGATTGTTCCAGCCTCCCAATCACGGAAAGTTTGTCAGGAGCATTACGGTCAACGCTTCCAAAAGATAACCGTTTTCTGCTGACATAGCAGAGTATAACCATGCCTTATTAATCAGGTCAGGTTGTGTTCAAGTTAATATTGCCCAGAGAACATATGTTGGCTTCTTACAAGAACACTTTGTTTCCCAAATACCAGTCAGACCAGAAGATGAATATCAGTTTCAGCTCTGTACGTCCAGAACTTTGCTCATCACAAGGTCTTGAAGAAACAGAGACTAGCTTGGCTCTTTCAACAGTGAAAAGGCCCACCAAACAGGAACCCCAGTTGTCAGAGTAACATGAAGTGAGATGTCTCACCAGACGGCCCTCCTTGCTATGGTGAAGCGAGAAGAGGTGCTTATTTTGAATTACGCATGCGGCGTAGCGCAAGCTACTTATAGGGGGTGGATTCCCTGACGCTGACGTCAAGATCACCAGCCAATCAGGATTGGCGTAATGAGATTGATGCTTCTGTTTGCTCCGCGATGAGGCGCATCCCATAGTGAGACATCTCACTTCATGTTACTCTGAGAACTGGGGTTACGTAAGTAACCTATAGTTTCAGCTCTGTATGTCCAGAACTTTGCTCATCACAAGGTCTTGAAGAAACAGAGACTAGCTTGGCTCTTTCAACAGTGAAAAGGCCCACCAAACAGGAACTTAAAAACAGTTTTAATTACATTGTGTATCATGTGCTTTCAACAGGTGTGTAAGTAGATGAGACAAAGTGATTTCAGAGCACATCAATAGGTAATATCCCCAAGGATGATGATATATTAACAATGATGACAATGATAAAAACCATAGACCTACAACACAGTGAGGAAGGTAAAACATGTCATTGACATGACATGCCTGTCATGACAATGTCCATGCAACAAGCTCGCATTGACCATATTGTGTGTATTTGAGAGGTACACATAGCACCAATCCACTTAGTAGTAACTAAGAATACTCCAGTATTACATATAAACATTATTTGAGTCAGGTTAACACAAGGGCCCATTACAATATTAAAGGTCCCATGTCATGGCCATTTCTACTGATCATAATTCCATTGTTGAGGTATACTAAAATAGATTTATATTGTGCAATTTTCCAAACTCACATTGGTTTCTCATACAGCATTTCTGTAAAGTATGTGTATTCACCGGTATTCAATCTCTGACTGCATCTCAGGTCGATTAAATGGAATCCTTGCGTCCCTCACTTGCGTCGTTTCCCTGCGTTTAGTCCCTCCCACCAGGGAAGCATGGAGAGACGCAAGGAAACCACGAGAAGCAGGGTAATGAGTTTTAAGAGCAATGGGACGTCCTTTCCTCCGTGAAGCGACGTCCGTTTGTGATGACGCCGAACAGCTGATGTCTGACAGCAGCTCTGTCCCCGATGTTTTCACACACACCCCCGCCTCTTTTAGTACACATTTACTGACACAAACATTTGTATCATCTGTTGTAGACCCAAATAAATAAAATAAAATAAGAACTCATTCTCAAAAAAGATAAACGCCATTTTTAAAATGTATAAACGAAAAAAAGCGATCATGAAAATGTTTACAATGAATAAAATCATTTTTGACCACTTTGTTGTTCAGATATATCACATATTTGTAACTAAATGATACATGAATTGAAACAAAACGCAGTATAAACTGAGGAGTGACTCTCGTGAGTTTCATGTATTTTCGCTGGGGTACTGCTCTCACGTCAAGCAGCGTCAGATCAGTGCATATGCTGCATCGTCCAATCAGTGAATGATACACAGTAAGGGGGCGGGGCGAGTATCTGAGGATTTTATCGGAGGATGGTCTGGTGGTTCCTCCATTATCGATCCTCGGTCCTCCGGCAGAAATAAGCGCCATGGACGCTACTCAAGATGGCGCAGACAAATCAACTTGCGGTGATACAGAGTAAATTAAAATAATCGACCTGAGATCATAGACTGTATATATAAATGGACGTAGGGTCCGTGACATCACCCATAGGATTCTGCAGAGTTGCCGAGAAGCCCTTAGTAGGCGGAGTCGGCCACTAACGGCTCGACACTGACGTCAGAGTTCAACTCCCGCCTACTCCAGCCTGCTCCAAATAAGGGCAAAGAGGCGGAGCCGAGGCGGGACCTGCTGCCACCGAGCTGAACGTTCCAGAGCTAGCTGAAGCTACCAAGCTAAGCTAACATGCTCCCCATCTGCACACTGCCGTGGCATTTTACGTTTCTAAGGTTAGCGGACATGAAACTATTCAACAAAACTATAAATAATAATCTAAGTTATTGAGTTTTTAGCATAATACTTCAGAATCTTAAAATCCCTTAACGTTTGTATGCAATTGTGCTAAATTCAACACTGGAATCAAGCAAATATTAATATGCTTGCATGACATTAGTTATTTATATTTTTATATCACTTAATTATACGTTTAATACATTTAAGTCAAGCTAAGGTACATGTGATGGTAGCTAGTTAGTGCTCTTACCTGTGAGGCCTCCTCCAAACAGCATAATAACCAGACTGTATCATTAAAACTAAGTACCAGTTCTAGATCCTTGACTTTAGACAAACAATTCAAAAGACAACATGTATTTAAAGACCAATCTTTATTTGAATGTGCCTCTTAACCTGATATATTAGTTATACAGTAATAGTATTGACAATCTAAAAAAACTGAGCAACTCAACAGTCAACTTTATGTTTCTTATTGTCTAAAGCATTTATTATTTTCCTTTTCCCCCTCTCATATTCAGTGTGGACGGATTGAGACAGCGTGGTGTCCAGAAAGCTGCAGAGACTTCAGGGAGAAACCTCCGTGTGATCATCTTGAAATATGACATTAATAATTGTAATATATACACACATCTTATTGTGAGGTTGATTTCACATACACTACTACTTCGACATTAGCTTGTCTACATACTTGAGCATAGCCAATTTAAATTAACCTTAGTGATGCATACAGTTCCTACCTACATGATAAAATATCTCTCTAAGTAACAAGGGTGACCTTATTTTATCAACCTCAAACAGAAGCCGTTTGTTGTACAGTATTATCCCACTTAACGCTTAACACTTGTCTATTTCGTTTTAACCTTTATAAATATAATCTATGATTTTAACTTGGAGGCTACTATTAGCATCGTTAGCACCGACGTAGCTACCACTCGCTTACACGCTAACCCAAATAGTAACATTAATTAAGGGGCTGATTAAAATCATTAACACATAAATAAGTACTCAAATTTCACTTACCGCAAAACCGCATTCATGCACCGTCTGTTTTAACCGCAGAGCAAGTCACAATAGCCCGATATATAAGCATGAAGAACAAACAACCACGGCCGGCTTCAAGTTGTGTTTCCTGGATGAACTGACCAGGCAGAGTCCCTGTAGCTAGCTTCACGGAGCAGCTAGCAGAGAGACAAGAAGCTAGCAGCAGCAGTCACTTGACAGAGCGGTCACTCAATCTGACCACGCCCTAATTTATGCAAAAACTTTAAGACCTAATATAAATAAAAGGGTCGTGTTAGAAAACAATTCACTCACAGATTCATAATCATGAAGGTGGAATCTAACTATATGGATAATAAAATGTATGGAGCCAGGGGTAGAAACATGTTTTTTTCTGCTGTAAAATTGGGCATTTTAACATGGGGTCTATGGAAATTGCTCCTTTCTGCAGCCATCGCCTATCGGCCAATATATGAACTGCAGTATGTAGCACTTCCGTATTGGCGTCCCGGCTCTTCCCCAGAGTTTGCCGCTTGCCTGAGATGCAGCTTCTGTCCTAAACGGCTTGTTGGAGCTCCTGCCCCCCCTCCCTGTGAGCCCAGTGTGGTCCGATTGGTCAGCTCGACCACTCTGTTCTGATTAGTCAACCACCAGAGAGGCTCCGCCCATGTCTAACAGTCTTTTTTTTGGCTCTGAGCGGAACATCAGTTTTACAATGGCGTCGGTACAGCCGTATATGTTTGAACCGGAGCCCGATCCTGAAAGTGAGACAGACCGACGTGATAGACCTGATCCACCATCCCAAACTAGACTAGAGCAGGCGGTTTCACAGTGGAAAGTTTTTATTTTGTATCGCTCTTACATTTCAGATGTAATGTTGGAACTGCATAATTTATCTACATCACAGTAACAAGTTTGTCCGCTAACTAACCAAACTGTACCTACAACTATTGTTGTTTAGGTGCACTTGTGGAAGCTGCGCCATGATGCCTACCGAAGTGGAAAACGTCTGTTGCAAAGAAATTAGAAAGGTAGCCTAGCCTAGCTGACAGTTACAACATTATGTAGCCGGCTAGCTGAAAATACCAACAGTAGCACACAACATTATATGCCATGATATACACAATACATATCTGTCAAGTCAATAGACTATATATATATATATATATATATAGACTATAATATGCCCTTTTATTTATTCCTTAGTAATCTTCGCCATAGTTGGTTGAATTGCTAAATGTGTTATGTTACAAATATCTAACCTTCCTATAGTTTATAACACGAATTAACCAAGTTCCAGCACCTATTATGTGCACGGTACACCACCCAGGACTAGAGCCAAACTGTCTCAACCCATACACCCCCACAGAAACAGTCTGTACGGTCAGTTTGGCATCCGACTGTACTGGAGCGGTGGTGGGTACCGGGGTCCTGCTGTGATGTACTCTAACCAGAGTTGGGTTTAACGCGTTACAAAGTAACGGAGTAGTGTAACGCGCTACTTTTATAATTCAGTAATCACACAGTTACTAACCTTGCCCCGACACGCGTTACTTCGTTACTTACTACAAATCAGTCATAATCACACTGACAGACAAGAGGGGTTTCCGCCGCAGGTTTATATGTACGTAATCTGCGCGTCCACATCTCCACGTGCAGTGCTGCATAAACATGGCTGAGTCAGCGACAACTTTTGAGGGGTGGAGGTTATTGGAGATTGAGGATGTTTAAAACCAACCTCGTCTCCGCGTGTCGTTTGGTAAACTGGGTAAATTCGTAAAAAGGAAGGGATTAAGAAACACCAGAATGCAAGTTAAACAATAATCTTGTTTTAATGACACAAAGTAACAATACAAATACAAAGGAAGTAATTCCTGCTCTTTCTCCGGTCTTACTCTCTGTTCAGCCTGAAGAAAAAGAGAACGAACCAAAGGAAAACACAGGCTTTCATACTAAAACACAGGAGGAGGAGGTGTGCGTGTTTTCCCCCAGAGGTCATCTTATTGGGAGAGACCAACACATGGCCTGTCGCACCCAATCAGTGCAACACAGCAGAAGAAACCCGGAAACAAAAAGTCTCTTTCAGTTTGACGAAAACCAGATACCTTTTGGTGTCTGGTACGAACCTGCTCTAAACAACAAGTTTCCTTATCTTATTTCACATCTTGCAGCCAGCACACACACATCCCCTTTATGGCCCTTTGTCCCTGTGTCCATCTTCCCCCCCTCAGGTTACCACACACAAGTTAAAAGTATGTTTTAAGATATAGTTGTTATAGTTGGCTAAATATACGTAATACATGTAAATTACTTTCATATCAATAATAACGAGGAACACATTACCTATGCTCTTAAGCAGTATTAGAGATGCTTTTCAAATAGTCAAACTTCACACAGGCCCAATATAGAGAACACACTCATTTGTCCTGCAGCCTTTCCAGCCATTTGAGCTATTGTTCACATCTTTACTTCAAATAAAAGGTTTCACATTGTATATTTCCAGCTTCCTTTACACATACTGTTATTATTAATACAAAGTAATTAACCACACACATCTATTTAAAACAAGTAGATTTCCCTGATAATTGACATGTTGAAAATCTTAAGAAGAATGTCCCCTCCCCCAGCTCTCTCATCCCTGTCACAAAAGCTGCTTCCATTTCATATAGAGTAATAAAACATGTTTAAGCTAATTTCTCCACAATGTTTGTAGCCATTTAGTACCCACACATGAAAGAATACAAACAGAGGTATAGTTGAACAGTAATCACGCAGCACATATATTTACTGCAATGAAAACACACACATTTGCCCTAAGCATGTGTAACGCACCCTCTTCTTTTATGAGGGAAACATTCCAGAGTTTTGGAGCTATCCCCAAATAAGGATGTCCCCTATTCACATCCCTCTCTGAACACAAAGAATTCACCTCAATATATTGGGGAGGAAAAATATACTTTGTCCCTTCAAATTTAACACACATGAATATATATAAGGTGACATTAAAATGAATATACCAGATTGAACTTTCCTGCCATAACACGTTACTTTAATACTTCAAATAATTCAAATAATACTTCAAGGTATGCCCATTATTTTGAGTTCGTCTGAAGAATAGACAGGAATGTGTGTGACGGTGAGGTGCAAACTGTGTCCAGGCCAGAAGCTGTTATCCACTGCTGTAAACACCACGTCAAACCTCAACAAACACCTGCAAAGAACACATGCTAAGGTGAAGCTAACGCACACGCTATTTGTTGTTTGTTTATATCACGTAGTCTGTTCTTCCTCTGTCTTCCGGTTTTTGCCTGTTTTGAATGACTAATTCACCGCCGCCTGCTGGTAAGGAGAGTTACGAATGCGCAGTTTGTAGGTGCTCGGCGAGTAAAGTAACAAGTTACTTTATGTAGAGAGTAACAAAGTAGTGTAATATATTACATTTGTTTAGTAACGACCCCATCTCTGACTCTAACAAAGTTAACGTTTTTACATTCATAAAATTAATTTTATATCCGATGAAAACAGTCAATTTCCTAAAACAACACTTTCTTGGACACATTGCTAACAAAAACAAATGCAAATCACAAAATATTAGAGAAACTTAGTTGTTTTAGGTTTGTTAGCTTGCCAGCTAGATGAATATGCTAACCTATGTTTGCTAGTTGTTCAGTGTAATATGCCGACCAACAACAGCCAACAACAGCTAGTGGTTCATATTAGGCTAGCAAGAACATGTTTACAACTGCAATCTTATACGGGTAGTCTGCTACGTTCGCTCATTCATTGTAGCTGGTTTAAAAACAATGTTTTCCCTAGCAAGCTCATGTCTAGCTCTTGCTAGCCTTCTTGTTAGGCTCGGTAGCATACACGCTGGGAACGCCAGCTATAATGTAATTAAGTTTTGCGACTGACCGTACGGTAAATCACCCGGAGAATACTGTCTGAGTATTTTGTGTGTGAATGTAGACATTCTCCTGCTATGAGATACATGTAGGCTACATATGTAAGGCCATCTGCTGACATTGGAGTTGATATATGGAAACACTAGCAACTTAGTTAGCCCAGTTAGCACTGTGTCAATGGCTTAGCAGCCCGGAAAACGTTTACAAATTTAAACCACTAGCCGTGGTAGATACCTTGTTTGTTTTAAACATCACAAATACACAAACAACAATGCATACTATTACTTACAGGCAGTGGTCAAGTTGTAAAAAAAAGCCAGGGGGGATGGTGGATCTGCATGCCCCCCCCCCCGGAGATTAAAAACAAAAACTAACCTGCAATTCAGGGTAGTTGAGTAGACTGGATAAATGTTTGGTGCTGACTGCCTTAAGGGCCCTTAATTTGATCTGATGACAGCGCATTTGGTGGGAGACCAACGTTGTACCCTTTTACCCTTTTGATTAGTGTTTAAGCACAAAGATAATTATTATATTCTATTACTGTAAAACAACTTGCATGCTATGGATATATTACGTGTCAGATACTCCTGTCATTGATCTTGACCAAGGCACCTCAGAATTAGAGTTGGTCCCATGGCTACCACTGCTCCTACATAGTTAGGGTAAATGCAGAGGACACATTTTCCCACTGGGTGCAAGTGCAACTTCAACTTCAACTTCACACTCACAATACCTATAAATCTACTGGGAATTCATCCATTAAATGTTGAAACAAAACCTCACAAAACATTGAACATGAATCCTCTCTAGTCAAGTCCATTTTAATTCAAGTGCAAGAACATGGATTAAACAAATATACTATTTACAAAATCTGAAAATAATACATATAATATGATATACAAATACAAATAAACAGTTTTATTCAATGGCTACCAACCCAATTCTCCCCTATACTGTAGTATCTCATAGGATCTTCCAAAGAGTTTCATAATCATGTTTTTTAATGACAACTTTCCGGGCTCTTGCTCTCAGATCATTAGCCAAGCTACGACTTTGAAGCCAAGACTTGACATAAACTTCTGGTTTGAACATTTGTAGTGGAGGGCCAACACACTTGATGAAAAGCAAGGCTGACATACTTTTTACCTCTAGCGTGCTTCTAGTTGTGGTTAAAATGTTCATCTGACTGAACCCACGCTCAAACTCAGCTGTGGAGATGACCAGTGTGTTCACTGCTTGAAGGAGGGGCTTTAGCTCTTCTGGTGCTTGTGGTGTCATTTCATCAACAGTTTTGAGTTTCACCATATCAACATATTCCCTCATTCCTCTCTGAATTTGTCTGCCATCATCAAGCTTGAAAAAGTAGCAGAGTTCCTGTATTTCCTTTTCGGCATAACGAACACCACACACATCTGGCCAGTTTGATGGCTGCAGCACTTTGACATTGTCAAGAAAGCTCTGGTACTCTTCTTTGCTTCTCTGTTTTCCAGGCAGTGATCCCATTCTTGTCTCAATTTTAGCAGCCAAAGCATGAAAACAATTTTGGTGGTTTATTTCTCTGCTGTGTCTTAAATTATTTGTTAGTGGCACCCCTTTGAATAGCTTCAAACCGATTGCAGTCTGAGCCACTTCTGCCGCTGGTCCAGGCTGCTCTGCCATGGACTTAAACACACGGACCTGCCGACTGAGTATTGCTAAAGCCTTGGGGAGCGTCATGTTTCTGTCTTGAAGAGAGAGAGAGAATTCAGACAACTCTTCTAAAGCATCATACATGATTCCAAGATTGTGCACAAAGGTGACATTAGAAAGGCGATCTATTAAACCACTGAACATGCATTTCTCTGTTGAACTTCTTTTAGGATCAACTGAGGCATTGGAAAAGTGCTTGTGGATTGCAGGGTACTGCTGCCATACAGCTTTAATGGTCCTGTAACTGGATGCCACCCATCTAGTGCTGAGAATTCTCCCTATGTTCAGACACTGTAAAGCAAGTTCCTCACAACATTCAGTGAGCTCACGGCGGTTTTTGGCCGATGCATGATAGAGACTGTACACTTTGTCAAAGAAAAACTGGAAGTCATTCATCCCTACAGTTTCTTCAACAGCATCTCCAACACTCAGCTCAAGACGGTGGTTCATGCAGTGCCACACCATTACGTTTGGAAACTTTTCTACGATTTTGGTTGCAACACCTGCTTTACTTCCAAGCATTACAGAAGCTCCATCTGATGCAAAGCAAACAAAGCGTTCACTCAGAATAGCTTCAGAGAAGCCATGATGTGACAGATTTTTCATTAGAGCTTGATAGATTTCACCTGCATTGGTAGCAGAAAGCTCAACTAGATCCAAGAAGAATGTTAGGGGCTCTTCACTCATCCCTAAGCTCGCTCTAATATAAATGATCAATACTGATTTTTTACTGTCAGTTGTAGCTTCATCTATCATAACAGAAAGTTTTGTTCCACTTTGAAGGACCTTTCCAACTACTCTCTTTCGCATTTCATTTGCTATGTGTTGGCTGATTGTTGCACAGGAATAGTCTGAATGTAAAGTTCTTCCCATGTCTAGTCCATTCAAGACTTGCAGATCAATATTGGACGGTAGATCTGTGAAAGGCCTTCCAGATTTCACAATCTTGTAAACTGTACGAAATACCCTATCAGTAGTTAAGAAGTGATCCCTTTGCATTTCAGAAGTCAATGTTTCCAATGTCTTTTCTTTTGCTTTTTCCATGGTTTTCTCAGCTGCTTGGTGATAGTCTGACATTTTATGCTTGTGTATTTTCTTACGAAGAGACTGCAGCTGTGCTGCTCGGTTTGTACCATAGGCTGTAACCTTAACGTTGGACCACTCCTCAGCAATATGCAACTGGCTGCTCCCACCTGTATTTGGCCCAACCACTTTCATTTTCTGGCAGGTTAGGCAGCCAAGTTTTTTGCTTTGACATATTAGCCATGGATAATATTTTTTTTTCTCCCTGAACTTGGTAGATGTCCAGCATTCAGGGATATCTTGCTCATTATCTCCCTGGTTATTTTGGTCAGAATCATCGACACTATCTCGCCCTGCTTCTGCCTCCTCCTCTCTTCTTTTTTCTACCACAAAAACATAAAATCTATGTTAAAACCCCACTTGGTAAGATACATTTCCCCTCTTCGAAAAAGAAAAGTGTCTATTTAGAATTATCAAACCTGTTCTTTCTCCAGCCCTAGGCTCCTCTGCTCTCCTTCCTGCTTCCTCGCCATGATTATCCTCTATATGAAGAAAACAACGGCATTATGGTTTTGTTAGGATGAGCAGACAGTGAAGTAGGCCTACTGTCAAGTTGTGTTTTTTTTTCATATACAATAAGAGCGATGACATTCAACCACCAGAAGCCGCTATCACACGATTCGGAGGCATGCATCACATTTAAAGCTTTTTAAGTAATACATTTTGGTCGCTCACAGTGACTAAAGGTGCAATTTTCACACTTAATTTATATTATATGATCTCACTAAAATGAATGGAAAGCTTATCAAACAAAGTGCTTAAATCACTAGTGGATACATGATCATCGAATTGATACACAAAATCAGCCTAAAGATCCTCCAGGAACCTTAATTCAAATGGGTTCTTTCGGAACCAGTTTTCATACTGAAGAATCCCAAACTTGGACTATCTACCATCCTTAACTGAACTTCACCGGCTGTTTCAGGAACCGTCAACGACACCTGTTCTTCTCTGTGTTCTTCTGCCCCTGTCGTCTCTGCTTGTACACTAGCTTGCTCTGCCTCATCCTAAATTACATTTAACTTTTTTCCCCGACTGAACATCTCTAGGCTAGTTAAGTGTGTTGCTTATGCGGCCGCCTAAGCAGTAAAGAGCTGTGGGAAACCCTGCGAGATATTCCATGTGAAAAAGAAATCAAATCTGACATTAACTTTGTGAATATAAGAAAGGTCTAACCTGACGTTGGTTACTATAGCAGCTAGTACTAGCTGCCTGGCGTTAGGCTAGTTAACAAGAAAAAAAACGTAAGCTCCCAAACTATAACTCTGTTGTTATCGCCTCTGTCCAGAGATTACACATTTGGTGACATATCAAAAGTATTCTTGACTTACCTTCAGTGGTACTTTTTGTCCTCTTAAAGCCGAAGTAGTCCCTCAGGTCAAGCTGTCCTTGTCGCTTACTGGCCATGATGCTTGCACAGGCTGCGCTGCTATCGTTGACGCTGACTGACTTGACATCAATTTCGTGATCGTGATATGTGCACGAGCCCCTCGTCAACAGTATTTTAGCGGCTAAAATAATGTGGACGAGGGGCACGTGACGTGCACATATAAAATGTAGAATGTTGAAAATTAAACATTGGCAATATTTCCACATTAATTGATCAAATAACAGGGGATGGGAAGGGGGACAAGGGGGATGGTTTTGACCATTTTAATACCTAAGGGGGATGCCATCCCCCCCCATCCCCCCTCAACTCGACTACTGCTTACAGGTTGTGTACCCGAATCTCCCGCTGGTCCAAACAAAGTAGGAACAGCCTCGTCCTTCAGTACCCTACGCTTAGGGTTGCCAACCGTCCCGTATTAGCCGGGACGCCCCGTATTTGAGCCAAAAGGGGCGTGTCCCGTACGGGACTTTGTTTTTCCCGGAGGCGTCTATCGTTATTCCAACCCAGTTTAGATTTAACCACTCACACTTCCGCATTACGCAAGGATCGACGTAGCTCTACGCGATAGCGTCATAGACATGGCACACCCGCGAAATCTGAATCTGACAAGCAAAATACCTTCCTTATAAAAACGGCATAATATACAATATAATAGTGCTTCTTTGTCAATATGACTGACGACCACACTTATGCAGTGCTGAGGTAATATTAATTCATCATTTAATATTAATTCCTGATGGATATAAGAGGGATACATTAGCAAACATCTGTATATATAGCCTATATATAATGTTTCGTTTTTTTGTTTGTCATGTAACATGTTAACGTTTATTTAATATTTAATAGACATTTATAATATGTTATAAATGTCTATTTTAACATTAATAAGATATTAAGGTTTTGCCATGTAAAAATGAAATGTTGGGACATTTATAAAAATGTATTCCATGTAAAAATGAAATGTTGGGACATTTATAAAAATGTATTCCTTTACATAAAAGTGCTTTCCAGAGGTGTAAGAAGTGGTAAGATCTTGTACAAGTACCAGAGTGTAGAAATACTCAAGTATAAGTACTAAAGTATTAGCATCAGTATAATTACGAAAGTATTAGCATCAGAATAGTACCTGAATAACTATAGGCTCTTTTTTTTTTGCTTTCATTGCAGACCTCGTGTTTTAGTGTGCTCTGGAGGCACACAGAACAATAGGATTACCCGCAGTTGAAGGTATCTGATAAGACTATCTCTCAATAGTAAGATGAACATCAAATTACATTGGATGTGTTTGCTCATATCAATGCCTCACCTACACATCATCATCATCATCGTCATCATCTTCATCATCATCATCATCATCATCATCATCATCATCTAAACTATACCACTTAATAACAGACTTATTGTCCAGATAAAAGACAAGGCATTACAAAGAATAACATGCAAGCACATGAAGTACATTTAAAGAGAATATAAACATTTTTTTAATATATTTTTTTTAAACAGTATCATTAAATAATGCTGTGTGTCTATAAATGAATGAATACATCTGTGTGTATAAATGAATAAATACATGTGTGATTACATATAAGTGTGTGTTTATAAATATATATATATATACATATATGTTATTATATAAATGAATAAATGTGTGTATATATATATATAAAATAGTATCATTAAATAATGCTGTCAGATAAATGAAGTACACAGTAATAGTCAAGGTTATATTCAATATTCTGCACTTACACCATTTGAGATGATATGGCTTTGATTACAGGATCGTTTACTTTCAGTCAACAAATCCTTTGGAAAGACAAAAAACAACTATTCAATATCCTGCATTACTGTGACCGCTATAACTGCCGAAGATGAAGTCTATGACGCTAAAGCTACGTTCTTGCATAATAAGGAAGTGGGCGCGGTTAAATCTAAACTGGGTTGGAATAGAGAACCGCAGTGACGCGTCGTAAAACCAGCAAGTAAGTTAGCATTTTTAGCACTTCCGGTTCCTTCCTCAAAAAGCAATGCATTTTTTCCATAGGGTTTTGGAAAATAGCACGAAATAAGGTCTGTGGTTGACACAAATTTAAGAGATAAGTCACGTTTTGTTCTACGACATTAAATACATCAGCAGTGACCCCACTGGGGATTTTTGAAGAGTTTACGTGTCTGAAAAACGATGGTTGTTACCGAGTGGCTGAATAGGACTACAGAAATTGTCGAGGCCGTTGTACGTCATTACGCAGAACACGTAAACACTCCCGCTACTGTAAGTTTGTTTTCCCCTGTGTTCTGCTTGAAAGCAAGTACCTGCCTATCTTTAGTATCTGTATATCTATATCTGACCATTAGAATCTGTATTTTTGAAATTGTCGTTTTTAACACAGTAGTTTTACAAATTATAGAATAATTCATTACCAGTGTTTTCCAATTTTACTCGGCAGTTCGTTTCGTTAGCTAACGTTAGCTAAAGCTAGCGCTACTAGTTAGCTACGCAATGGTTTGTTGCTTTGCTCCGGGTTGCAGCCACAGGTCTTCGCATGAAACGTGCTTGTTCTATCGTTTCCCGGCCAATGTTTTCCAAAGGAGAGTCTGGATTTGTGCCATGAGGTAAACTGACGTTACATTTTTGTCCATGTCACGGTGAAATGTAAATGATGGGTAGTGACTGTATCGCCGTTTTAGAGATGGCACTGCTGAAAAGACCGCAACATAAGTAAAGATAATGAATACATCCTATTAAAACCTGTGTGGCTTATATGATAAGTCTAATTAGTACAAGCAGCATAACGTTTCACCATGTAACTAAAGATTGTAGTCAGGGAAATCAGTTTGACATATTGAACTAATAACAAATCACCTCTGGCTGGCAGAGAACTCTCTGCTCCATAGCTTCTCTTGGACGTAAAATCACATGTACATTTTACATTTATATTCAATTTAATATTCCATCCCTCACATACTTTTGTATATATAATAACTTATATTTTGTTTTTCTTGTTATGCTGCTGCAACACAAACATTTCCCAAATTGGGATCAATACAGTAATATCTTATCTTTATTAATTAAGAAATATAACTATTATAATTAGTGTAGCAGCTGACACCTATTTTCAATATGGATTAATCTACCATTTATTTCTTTAGTTTAATTTTCATCTATAAAAATGTCAAAATAGTGAAAATGTTCACGAGACTTATCAAAGTGCAAGGTTATATCTTTAGATGTTTTGTTTTAGCCTATGTACTGTATGTCTTAATGCTCTTACAGTATATGTGACGGTGTGACTTCCATGAAACTAATATTTTATATCTTCCCAACAGACGAGCTGACAGGAAACCTAACACTCTAACAACCACAACATTGCAAAGGCGAGTAAATGTAAATTAAAAACAATTCACAATTTTTTTATTTCTTCTTCCTTGCAGTGAGGTGAAGCTGACCTTGCACTTGGTGCCAGTAAGGATGTTCCTCACGCAGGCTGAATGTTTCTCCTTCCTTACTGACACAGAAGCCCTTGATTTGCAATGCTTCACTAATTGTCATTTCCCTGGCTCCGTAGGGACACTTTACCTCCAGCACAGCGGAAGACCCTACCAGACATTCTGGAGATGCCCCCAACAATCCTGATAGGGAGAGCCACAAATCTGACTCATGGACCTGCATCTAGGTTGCAGTGGTGAATGCCCTGACGCCCTCACATTCATTCATAGTCCCCCACTGTACAGACAAAACACCATCAAGGGGCTGTTGTTGCCATAGCACCCTGGCAATAAGGGAATAAGTCACACGCTTTGACCTCAGGACAGCTCAAAAGTTGCTGGCAGTCAACCTTCCTTTCCTGAACAAATGCCAGTTTGGGTTGGTTCGCTGACCAGTGGTAGCCACCTGAATTGTCCTCTGTTGCTCTTCAGACAATGCCATGCTTGCCACAATTGCCTCAGGTCCCTGATGCCCAACAGATTTGATCATTTCAGGAACAGTAAGTGTTTCCAAGCTGTAGTGTTCCTTTTCTGGGTCGGGGGAGAGAAGCCAAGAAATTTCTGAAAACCTACCCCCGGGTCGGTCCCTCAGCCAGTCACGATCTTCGGAGGTGGGCTCTCTTGTCAGCGGGTTAAATTAGTTATTGGTTTCAACAGTCACATTAAAACAGTTACTAATTTAGCTTACTATCACCTAAAGAACATATCTAGGATTCAAAGACTAATGTCACAGCAGGATTTGGAAAAACATGTCCATGCTTTTATCTTCAGTAGACTGGACTACTGCAATGGTGTCTTCACAGGTCTCACTAAAAAATCTATTAGAAAGCTGCAGCTGATTCAGAACACCGCTGCTCGAGTCCTCACTAAGACTAAGAAAGTGGATCACATCGCTCCAGTTCTGAAGTCTTTACACTGGCTTCCTGTGTGTCAAAAATACTGCTGCTGTTTATAAAGCACTGAATGGTTTAGGACCAAAATGCATTTCTGAGCTCTTGCTAAATGATGAACCATCCAGATCTCTCAGGTCTTCAGGGACTGGTCAGCTTTCTGTCCCCAGAGTCAGAACTAAACATGGTAAAGCAGCATTTAGTTATTATGCTCCAAATATCTGGAACAAACTCCCAGAAACCTGCAGGTCCGCTGCAACTCTTACTACTTTTAAATCCAGGCTGAAGACTTTTCTTTTTGTCGCTGCTTTTAATTGAACTATTCATATCTTAGACTGCACTGTAACCTTTATCCATGTATTTTTTCTTTTAATGTTTATTTTATTAGCTTTTCTTTTTAATGACTGATTTTAAATGCCATTTTCTTAATGTCTTTCATTTTTTGTAAGCACTTTGAATTGCCTTGTGTTGAAAAGTGCTATATAAATAAACTTGCCTTGCCTTGCCTAATAAAGATTTCATGTGACACATACAATTGATTTGTTGATGGGAATTAATGTGAATAAATTAACTCTAGGTTAACGGTACTCTTGCTATCACTACTCACCGACACTATAAACCTTGTCCCTCATGCTAGCCCTGACAACACCGGTAAGCACACCTTCATCAAGGCTGCACTATTACGTGTCCTGACTTGTAGTGGTTCTCTCCTATCTACACTCTTCTTGTCATCTTTGTAAAACGATATCAGACTGGTAATTGACACAGCCATGACTTCTAGTTAAATTCAGTGTGGCTAAAATGAAAAGCTTTGTTAAAATATGCAAGCACGCGAAAGTCAAATTTAACTTTATTGTCAAATATTCTACATGTGTTATACATCCAGAAATATCGAAATATCGTTTTCCACAGTGTGACATGTATACATAAAACAAAATAAAAAAGGCCTAGATAAACGTGGTATACATTAAACAAAACAAAAAGGGCCTAGATAACCGGGGTATACAGTTTAAAATGTTCATATATTTAATTTAAAGTGTTCAAAGTGCAGTTTCAGTGCAAGTCAGTTGAAACGATCTTAAGTTGGCGTGACGTTGAAGTCGTGCGACCCTGCTGCTGTACTGGCTTGTAGTTTGTTTATAGCATAACGTTAGCATTTCGCTGTTGGCGACTAGATTTATGATTCAGAAATTATAAAAGTAGGGTTGACATGTGGAGATTATCCGGCTGAACAAAACGTGATCCCTCTCTTAAATTTGTGTCAACCACAGACCTTATTTCGAGCTATTTTCCAAAATCCTATGGAGAATTTGCATTGGTTTTTCAAGAAGGAACCGGAAGAAGTTTACTTCCGGGTTTTACGACGCGTCACTGCGGTTCTCTATAACGATAGACGCGTCCCGGACTCCCGTTTAAAGGAAAATAAATATTTCGCACGTGTGTGTGTGTGCGTGTGTGTGTGTGTGTGATTTTCTCCGGTGGGCCGCGGGTGCGGCATCATTGTTTGTGTGGCATGTCAGCTTGTTCAGCCTGACTATTATAATGTAACCCATTATCCCTCTCTTAATTCAACACAATTGTTTTATATTTAATAATTCCATAATGTATAAACCTAGAATACTACAATAATGCTATAATAATACCCAAAAATACTATAATAACAATAACTATAGTCCTAACTATACTATGATCAACTTCAAAAAATGCAGAGTCTGAAAAGTGTTTTAAAACCAGGTCTCCCATACTGAAGAGCAACGCTTATCCCACTGCACCACAAGGCCACTTAAAGCGTTGTGAGAATAAGTCTTATTTATAGACTCCTTAATAGAGTGACGGGAGATTTGCCTGTCTTTTCTGCCATCAAAATGAACAAACGATGTATGAAATCCCTAATCCGCCAGAAACCCGAAAATCTTCACGCGCGCAGGGGACACATGCATGTGTCCCGTTTCTCCATTTCTGGAAGTTGGCAACCCTACCTACGCTGTGCATATCCGGCCTGAATCTGTGCAATGTTTTTGAAGCTTTGGTCCGTGAAATGCCGCGCACACAGTACAATACCTCGAACATCAGAAGGAACAGTGTTAAAAATACATTTCAACCACTGACTTCGTTGTGGTTCTGCCCTCGGTAAGGTATACATTGGAGATTTCCCCTCACAATACAGGCAACAGACCCTTGTTGTCATGACTGGATACAGTTTTGAACTGAACCTGAGCTTCCAACAGTATATGTTCGGCTGGCAGAGGGTGTGGCCATAACTCTGGGCATGGCAACTGGGTAAAGTCACGTCACTGTACCCAGGAAGACAAAGAGAAATCTCCAACGAGGCGTTCTGGGGCAGCATAGACAGGTCTTTTCTGTATTAGAGTTTTACTCGCTACAAGGTGTACTTTAAGGGTTTGTGACTCTGCAGACCGTTTACATGCATAAAAACCTTCATAACACACAAGGGGACGGGTAATAACCAGAAAAGCATGACATGGGACCTTTAAAATGATACTTACATTAGACCTGCATTAATTGACATTTTAGTGAATTGGGGAGAGCAAATATATGTATAAACAACATTGACATATGGCACATTGGCTTTTTTTTATCCCTTTCTTCATCATATGAATTTAACAAGTCAAATAAACCCCTTTTTAGCTCGGGTTTTGGTCTCTTCCAGCTCCCTAGGGAAAATTGTGAAAAGAAAATTGATGTGGCTGCAAAGCAGATTGTTCACAAGTAGGTGTCATTTCTCATTGTGTCTTCTGTTTGATAAATTAGTTAAAATATATTGACAATTTTTCTAAATGGTGCCATTGGAAACAGTGGTCATGAGTCTGGTTAGACTCAACCAAACTTAAGATTTGCTGGATCATATACCAAAATTACACCACAAATGCACAAAAAATAAGCTGAGAAAGCTGCAGAGTTGGGTGGTTTGTCCACTACTGGTAGATAGATGGGAATGTCTGTCCATTTGTAATAACTATTGATAAAGCTTATAGTGAAAGGTAGAGATTAGACATTGTAAAAAATCCCAGCACATTCCTCCAAGTAATTTTTGTTTCTCCCCCAACTGTATGTCAAATAGACAGCAAGTGTTTTGACCTCTGAATTCCTTTAAAAATGCACACACAGCTGTTTTGAACAAGTGCCAAACAGACAGAATGCTGAGTGCCATATGCCATTTAGTTCAAGGCTTGAATGTTAATATTGAGACATGTGTGAAATTACATAATCACATCATCATTTCCAAAAGTGGCGCTCATATCAAAGATCATATCTGACAGCTGTTCTGAACACCGACCAGGCTATTAATAAGAGGTTGTGCTCCCTTTGCGCATGCACCAACCGGCTGTACATGACATTTAGTCATTTGGCTAGTTTAGAGACACGCTTAATATCACCACGTCAAAATATAGATATGTAAGTACCTGATGTGGAAGTAGAATAATTATTAATCACAAGTGATGATTTTGGGGATAGAGTTCTTGGGCGTGAGAAACTGCATCTTTAGAGTCCAACTCTTGGTGACAGATGCTTCGTCTTGGTCCGTGTACCACACACAAAAAATTTCACAAGGCATGCACAACATCCAGACATGCACATGTTTACATGCACACTGGTTTAACATTCTCAATTAAATTCTTCAGCTGCTGCTCTCGAGTTGTCTTGAAGGCTCACGATTAATGAACCCAGCAGAATGTTCATGCATAGTGAGGGTCATAAATTGTCCCATAAAGTAGTCATACAACAGCAAATGGTAAATATGCAGAAGCAAATCATATGTGACCAAGTTCTACTTTAATAAAACATGTATTTCTTACATTTCTTACATCTAAAATCCTTAAATATATATAGTGAACCTGACTGTTTGGTGTTATGTGCATGCTAAATAGTAATCAGAGCTCACTAAGTGATGTACTACAGAGCACCTGATGAAATATGTATTTACATAATACTGATGGTCAAGGGACATGGTCAGTGGTCCTTAATATAGAAAGGTTAGTAAGTGGATGGAGTGAAGGAATGGGATTTACAGCAGTGCTAGTGTTGATAGAGTGGGTGAAGACAGGCTGCTAAGATATGGTTACAGCCTGACATGCCGCTTCATGGTTGGAGTTCTGGCTAATAGAGTTGTACCTCTCAACGTTTCTATTGAATTTAACCTAATTTTGGAGACATTTTAAAAAAGGACATTGTTTCTGTGTGTGCACGACCTTTACACATCTCTGTGATGATGTTTAAAGTTCGGTGGACATTTGTAAATACAGAAACAGGCAACACATACAGCTTTAAGATATTTCCTGTAGTTTTATTATAAGAGTGTGTGCATTTTTACTGTGTACAGATGATTTGTGTAATTGCTACTACTACTCAAAATTACAACAAGTTCTGTTTTCAGATGCTAATTTAAATATAGTTTTGAGAGCGTTGTTGCTGACTTGATCTCATTCTGAGAAGTGGGGAATGGATATTATGCGGTTTTTCTTGCTCCAGAAAGATGATTACCAGAGAATATCCAAACAATTATCAGGGGACTGACATCAAGTGTAATACAATATTTATGATCCCCAGAAGACCCTAATGACCTTGGATGGATACATGTTGGATGGATTTCCATGAATCTTGTAGATAGGTTATTGGGTCACCTGGCACTAACAGAAGTGTTTGCTTAAAGTGAAAAACATCTGAGGATGCAATGGCCCAACATTCAGTCTGGACATTCTCGGTCGTCAGAGGATTAATCCCAACAACTTTGGGGGCCCATCAGGTTGAGATTTGTACTTTTAAATATAAATATACCTGCTAAACTTCAGAATGTTGGCATGGCACAGAGTTGCAGGTGAAGATATAGACTGTTAAGATATACTAACTAGCAAAAATGGTTGAAGGAAATCCTGTTGTATATACCAATGGCATACGTTTGGATGCCTGTTCATCCATTGATGTCATGACGGCAACACTAATCATGTGTATTGCACTTGATAAGGTCATGCTTTAATACAAACAACAGTGGCAAGGGCCACCTCATTGCATTGCAGAGTATGGTACTATTCTGTGTGCTTGCTGTCAACAGTATGGGAGAACATGCTTATATAAGTAACTAATCAGATTTCTTGCAATCCTATTATGGAATCTCAATAGCGCGATTGACCTGAGAGCCTGTGTGAACACTCACTGAGGGTACAATAACTCTCTTCACCTCTCCAACCTGGCTGGGACGAATTACGAATAAGCAGTGATAGCAGCACAGGTGCGCAAAGGTGGGGTTACAGAGGTTATGTCCAGAATGCACGTTTTATGACGCCTTTTGGTCCTGCCAAGAAAAATACAAACAATGGAATGAGGAGGGAGGAACGAGGCATTTCCATCAGTCACGTTACAACACAAGTGTTCTTTCTCTACGCTCTTCTCCCTCCTCCCAACAATTTATTTTCCATCCAATGGATCCAAACGCCACCCACACAGTGCTCTTGTCTCAGGCCTACAGCAGGCTCTGTGACTGTTGTTCATTTAAATAATTGTTTGGTATGAGGCTGAGCCACAGCAATGCCCGTCCAGTTATTCCTATCATGGGGTAACATGGTGGCGCAAAGATTCCATAGAGATTTAATGGGGGGCAGAGCATTGGAAACTTATCCCGCCACAGTACGGTGGCTGTTATTCAAGGACGGCTTCCAAGTTGCTGGATACGGTGTGTTGTGTTGTATCGACAAATACTGTTATAGTAGAGCCATGTCTTGTCGGTTGTAGCAAATCTCTAAAAATAGCTGGACCGTAGCTGATATTCTGTCAACTTGGCTAGTATGAGTGGGCCAATACTCTGCTGGATTGATTGTGCCAATGCTCTGAAATACTGGCACCTCCCTCTGTCACGGAATCCTATTTCCCATGAAACAATATCTATCTTTTGAAAAAGTGCGTTTGTCTATCCAATCTGACGCTCTACACTAATATGGCTAGAATGAGAGTTCCTGCTCTCACTGAATGTTAAAAACGTTGCAAGGAGAAGGGAATTGTGCAAAACATGTTAAATGTAAAGAATAACAACGGAAATATCTCAACAAAAGGAAACTCATTCAAAAGATGTGCAGCTCCTCAAAATTGCATTTCCGTGGCCAACACGTTTACACTCCCATGACCTAAGAGGATATCTTTTTTATAACTAAAGTAATCTTACCAATGTCCTAATCATTATCCAGCTTGTCCTGTCTACTGCATGTATAATAAAAAAATGCAGTGCCTGTTGCTTGTCAGTGAGAATGGCAATGTCATAGATTATTATGATGAGGCATGAAAGCATATCAACTTTAACAATATGTCTTGATATCATTTAGAAAGTGTAGGCTATAGCTAACACGTATGAGTTGAATACATTATTACCTAGAGATGGTTTACATCAAAAGTACCTTCCAAAAAACACTGTTCCTAACACTCTCCGTCTTCTCAGTCAGATTTTCCAGAGCTCCGAAAGTAAGACAGTCAGAATTCATGTAATGGTACGTTCCAAAAACGTCCCACATTTCTAAATGGTCCAGTTTTGGGCAAAGGTCACTTTACGCAAGATTGTATTATGGTCCTGAAGAAATACAAAAACTCAAGGTCCACTTATTTGCTTCTTTCGGATGTGTTGACCATGTCACACAGTCTTCTCTCTGCAGATAGCTTATTTTGACTGAATAATAGACTATTTTAACGACATGGCTACTCAACCTGCTGATAAAGACTATAGCAATGCTGTAAAATCCTCCAAAATACTGAAGTAAGTGGAACTTCAGACAACTTGTTTTGTACTCCTTTTTATTTCAATTCTTTGCTATACACATTTTATCCTTCTTTAAAAACAAGCTCCCTCTTGGACTCTCAGATCAAAATTCCAGCTGTTCCACCGCTTCCCCTGGAGGCCTAAAAACTGCTGATGTGTTTACTGGATATGCAGCATTTAGCATTTGCATAATTTGAGGGTTTTGGAAAAGGCATTAAGTAAAAGTATTTTGTGGCATTGTAGCACGTCCATCCTTGTTCGGCCATTGTAGGTCTAAATATTGTTAACATTGTAAGGTATGAGTCAATCCACTATTTATATTATTTAATATTTATAGCAAGTGGGTTGATGAGCTCTAGTAATGAAATGTAAAAAGCACTGATCTATGTCATGATGACACGTTGATGCTTTGGAATTTACTGTGTTTCATCCAGGGGATATTCCCCCTTAAGCCTTTCTTTGTTGAATGCTAAAGGGTGACTGATCATTTCTGAAGTTTTTGCCTGCAATACACTCTCAGAAACACTCAAGCCTACATGGCCCTCTGACACAAGGATAACCAAGCCACTGTGATCTATGCTAGATAGAAATAAGGAGAATGCTGCCATCTAATGTCAGTAAAGGGAAAGCCATTTTCTACCTTCTGCCAAAGGACATGTGCCTATAGGCCGGTTGTATATGTCTGAGGAAGACTCTTTTTTGTTACTGTAGATAAAACTTTCATTATTTTTTAGAGTTGCCAATAACTCAACAGTGTTATTCCTGCTCTGTATAATGTGCTGAACACAGAGTGAAGAAACTGTATAGCTAACTCAACAACTCCCACAGGATTCTTCACGTTCTGCATGTTAACATATCGCTTTCTGAAACTGAGTTTACCTGACTGTAACTTTAGCCATGATGTCACTCCTAAGTACTTTATTTAGTTCACAGAGTAGCAAGAGAGGGCAGTACAGTGTTACAGAGCTACTGAAGAGATGATAGTATGTCTGTTTTCTAAGTATGTATTCATTTATTTTATGGGTGCATTAGAGGATAATGTGTGTTTTGGACATTATCTCACCACAGCTGTATTTCTTTAAATATTTTTATTTTTTGTATTTCCCATTTATTTTCTTGCATGAATGTCCCCAGGGGGCTCAAAGAGGCACCCCACTAATCCAATATATATATATATATATTAGTGGTGGGCATAGATTAATTTTTTTAATCTAGATTAATCTCACTGTATTCTTGGAATTAATCTAGATTAATCTAGATTAAAATGGCTCATTTGAATTCTGCCGAAGGCATTCAGAATATGTGTGCTACCCAAATAATGACTAAAAGTAAGTCTTTGAGAACGGGTTTCTCAAGCCAGGTGGTGCATTAGACCAGGGGCTCATCTCCAGTTTCCAAAATGCATCACAAACTGCTTGAGAAAGCTGTTCTATGATAATTGGTGATGAAAATAAATCAATGACAATGAGATGTACTTGTGTTTATTAACTGTTTATTTTTAGTTGAACAGTAGGCCTATATAACAGGTTGTAATGAACTGTTTACAGTCAGTAGCTTTGTGTCAGTCAAAGCTCTATTTCTCCTTCTTCCACCAGTCACTCAGGCAGACCAGTTTGTTCACATTTTCTGGTGACAAACAAGCTCTCCTCTTCTGCACAATATGGCCTGCTAAAGAAAAAAGTCTCTCGCATGGGACAGTTGTGGCAGGAGTCCCCAAGTATTTACGGGCAATTTGGGCAATCTTACCATAGACAGCAGTGTGCTCTGACCACCACTTCAGTGGACACTGATCTAGACTGGCACTGGGCTCTACCTTGTACCTCTCCACTGTACTATCTTCTGGTGTCTCCTCATCTGATTCTGAGTCGGATCCCATCAGTAGCAGGGCTGTTTTCTTCTTGGGTGGCTCAGGGTTCTCCTCCCTGAGTGACTGCAGAGCAGGTTCTTCTCCCTTCATCAACTCACTTAGGTTTGCCCACACTGGCTCCCTCTCTGCTCTGGGCAAGCACTTGAGGTCCTTAAATCGTGGATCTAGAGCAGTCGCCACCTTTGATGAATAAAAAATAATAATTATTGATTGATGAAAATGTCACTTTCCAAATCCAACCTCCATATTTCTTCATGACTTATTCATCTGGCTTTACAGTCTATTATGGTCATACAATGTAGTTATCTTCTGGTCACTCTGACATACCTTAAGCCATTCCAGGTTTATTTTCTCCCTCCGCTGGTTGAGGTCCTTGATGAAGACAGCCTTGAATCGCACAATATAGGCAGGATCATCATCTGAGATGTTCATCGCATGCTGGAGGTGGCACAGGGCAGGTAGAACCACAGAGCAGGATACATACTTATCTCCACCAAGGAGCTCAGTGATGTACCTACAGACAGACAGACAGACAGACAGACAGACAGACAGACAGACAGACAGACAGACAGACAGACAGACAGAAAAAAATTATTAGTGACAGATTAATTTAACTCAGATTACACATTTAAGGGCAGGTGTTTCTTACATACAAAGTGACATTTAAAAACTTGTATGCCAATTCATGAACACACTATCTTTTTAGACCATACCTGCATGGCTCCAGCAGTTTCTCTAGCTTTGCCAACTTCTCATAATCCGCATTTGTTGGGAGGGCCAGGTTGTGCTTCTGCAGCGACAGCGTTGTGTGCAGTGCGTCTCTGTTGCGCCTCACGCGCTTTATCATCTCAAGAGTGGAATTCCAACGTGTTGGAACATCTTGCACGAGTGACTCCTTAACTTGTCCAAGGGAGGATTGTTGGACATTTAGCTCGTCTGAGTTGGCCGGACTGTGTTTGAAATGTCCGACCACTTTACGGCACTTGGCCAGTGCACCATCAAAACCACCTTCCCGAAATGACACTACAATAGCTCTCTGTACAACATGCGCAACACAGGGCAAGTGCTCGAATGGAAGTATCCTCCCTGCTGCCACCATATTAGGAGCGCTATCTGTTCCAATAGTGCTTATTTTGTCAGTTATCCCCCACTGATTAGCGACGTCGAGGAACTGCCTTGCACACGCTTCTGCAAAGTGACGCTCCTCTGTTTTCATCACACCTAACGGACAGACAAAGTAAATTAGAATAATTTCACTACTAGTAGTAAACAACTAGCAATTATCAAGAAGCAAACATAACGTGGTGGTAATTAAAAGGCTACGAAATTAAATTATGTAATTTAAAATGACATAACGTAGCATACCTAAAGCGAAGGAGTGAAGTTCCCAGCTAGCATCGATGAGGTGTACTGTAACGGCGAGGTAGTTGTCGTTGTTAACGAACGTCCAATGGTCCCCAGTCAGTGCTACAGACCTCGCCTCTACCATCTTCTCAACTTTCGTAGCTTTCTCTTCTGCGTGCTGGTCATGTATTCTCCTCATGATAGTTCGCCTCGCAGGCAGTTTGTAAGATGGGTCACCTGTGGCCGCCTGGAGAACAAGCTCGAGCCCGTCATCTTCAACCACGCTAATGGGCCTGCAGCTGGTGGCAATCCACTGAGCGAGGAGACTAGTTAGCTTGACTGATAGAGCTGTGCTGACGGGCTTGCCTCGGTTGCACTCAAAGATAGTTGTTTGACGACGAGTCTTCCCCCGCGCTACATCAGTGCTCGGCCCGGCATCTTCCGCATTAGCTAAGGGATGCTTTGCGTTTAGGTGGTACTTGAGACTGGATGAACTCCTACAGTAAACTAATTCCGCATTGCACAAGGTGCAAACAACCTTATTTTTGTCGAGGTTTCCATCGGGAAGCTTCTTAAAAATAAATTTCCCCTGAAGCAAACCCCGCGGCTTCATTCCTGCTGTATCCATGTTAGCATGTCACGTTTAATGTGGCTGATTTGACCGGGGTCAGATCCATAGACCGTAGAAGAAACACAGGTCAAAGACTCGATCTCGCCCCCTACAGTGCAATTCGGCTAGGTATACATCCGCGCTAAATTATCAAGGTGAAAGTCATCATCGCTTGCGTAGTATAGACCCAGCTCCCAACCCAACTTTGAGAATAGATTAACGGCGATATTTTTTTTTATCGCCGACAAGAGTCTCACGTTAACGCAGCACGTTAACGCCGATAACGGCCCACCACTAATATATATATATATATATATTTGTTGTCGGGTTGGTGGTATGTGTATATATATATATATATATATATATATATATATATATATATATATATATATATATATATATATATGTGTCAGGGGCGGATCTAGACACATATTCATGGGGTGGCAACATTAGGTGACATTATTATTATTATTGTGGCACATCAGTAAAGCCTTAAATATAAATATATAAGGTGGCACACGTAATTTAATGAATTTTAACTGAATTAGTTGGTTTAACTCTTAGACCAGCAGGGGTACCAAATATGCAGACTGCTGCAATAAGTACATTAATTAACTGTCACATCGATGTGTGTCTGTATGAATATGATAATATTAACAATCATATTATTCCTATCAGCTGTTAATCACTGTTATGATTCACATATTCAGTGTTATTATTAAATAAACTATATTTTTTGGAGGATTTAATGATGAATGTTCCTCAAGATGCTTGCTCACCCTCCTTCAAATTTGAAAGACCAGTAATTACTATCATAATTCAAAAGAATCAAAGGAACAGTTCAGCGCCCCACAACTTCATTGCAAACAGTTACAACCTTGACTTTACATCAGAAAGAACAAACATTAAAGAAATGACTAACTGCATCAGTTAGGGTTAAAAAACGTGTATTCAGCTAAAACATACATCACTGCAGTTATTATCCAGTGGAAAGCCCTTACCTACTGGCCTAGTTAAATCAAAGTGGTTACTTTTTTTTGGCTGGGCAGTGAAGTTTTACATACCGTCTTATTTGAATTTCTCAGGACTTGAAACTGTTTTTTGGGGGCAGACCCCCACAAAGAAAAAACATATATTTACACATGTAAGGCCATCTTCTTAAACAGTTTATTATTCTCATCGAGTCATCCGTGTGCAGAGCATCAAGTTGGCATGTCTATAACAGCTGAATGTGGCGATTATCATCTTGATCAGCAACAAAACGCCACACAAGCTATGGTGCGTTTTGATTCAATGCTGAGTACAGCCAAACTTGACAGGCTCTTCTCTGTCATAGTAGACCGCAAACAGTTGCGGCGCCAGAGTATTTGTGTTGGGTAATCTATGGTAGGGCTAACCCATACAGTGGTGGGGCTCAAGTCAGTATTTGCAATGTAATTACATACACGCTCCCCTTGAAAGTGAAATGCCACGCGTGAGGTTTAGATTATTTCCCTGTCTCAATTCAAATGTAACTGTATGAAATAAAAAGGCACATTTGTCTTGTAATAAATAAAAAGGGCGACCTGGAGCCAATCCTGCAATTTCCCCACAGGTGAAAGAGTTGAAAACCCAACCCCTGCAGGGGGATCTGGGGGGATTCTCCCCCAGGTTTTTTTTTTAAATACTAACATCAAATACACATTCTGGTGCTCTCTTGAGAAGAAAAATAAATAAATATATATTACTACACGACGTATTTAAAAAAATGAATGCCATTTTAGTTTTTTGTTACTTTGTTCTGAAAGCTGAACCTGCTGCTCCTCACAGAGAGGAGAGGGAAGAGGCTGTGTGAATTACTTTACATTGTGGATAAGGGTGGATAGCCCCCATTGTTCTGTGTGTCAAAATGAAAGACAGCCCACACTCCTATCAATCATCAAACCGTGGGGTCTTATAGTTGTACCGATGTATATAGAGATGTACTAAAGCAAAAGTATTCTCCTTCGGGACTTCCTGCAACAACACCACGCCGTTATCGTGATTCTGATTGGCCAGAAGATATTATCAAAGATGTTCTATTGGGAAGACGATCACTACGTGACAAAAGTGTTCAAACCCGTTTTTAGTCTTCGGTATTTCCAGACAAGTGGCTACTGAAATCAATCTTACTAACTGCTGTCTGTGCAATTTACTCCGCGAGCTGGCAGACTTTATTTTGCTTACTTTAACATCATTGTTCATGGTGGGGCTAAGCCATTTATTGGTATGGCTGTCGCATACCCCAGCCACACCCTGACCGCAAATACCTCATTCCTTCTGTCTACTTGTATCCGAAATGCTTCTCGTTTTGCGCTGTCCTCCCGTTCAAATGAAATCGCCGCTAATCAGATTTCCAAGCTCGCGCCAGGGGGGGGGAGGGGTTACAAGGCTCGCGTCTTGTGCTGCATTCACTTGCACTCGGACATTAGAGATTTTCTCTCATAAATGTCCGATGAGCCACAACTTTTCTTTCAAAACAAAGCTGCCAAATGGGGTGGCAGCTGAGGTGGCAGCTGCCACTCCGTGCCACCCCGTAGAACCGCCACTGATATGTATGTAGGCAAGGCAAGGCCAATTTGTGTATAAAGCACCTTTCAACACAAGGCAATTGAAAGTGCTTTACAAAAATGAAAGACATTAAGAAAATGGCATTTAAAAACAATCATTAGAAAGCAAAGATAATAAAATAAACATTAAAAGAAAAAAATACATGAATAAAAGTTACAGTGCCGTTTAAGATGTGAATAGTTCAATTAAAAGAAGTGGCAAAAAGAAAAGTCTTCAGCCTGGATTTAAAAGTAGTAAGAGTTGCAGCGGACCGGCAGGTTTCTGGGAGTTTGTTCCAGATATTTGGAGCCTAACAACTCAATGCTGCTTCTCCATGTTTAGTTCTGACTCTGGGGACAGAAAGCTGACCAGTCCCAGAAGACATGAGGGTTCTGGATGGTTCATAATTTAGCAAGAAATCAGAAATGTATTTTGGGCCTAAACCATTCAATGCTTTTATAAACCAGCAGCAGTATTTTTGAAAATAATTGATTTCAGACGTCCTGCACGAGGTTTTGCTCCAGCCATCTCACACGGTTACACAAAGGGGTGATTTATGAGAAACTTGTGGACAGTAGAAATTAGATGTTTTGGAAAGTAGAGAGAGAGAGAGAGAAAAGTAAGGTTGTTGGAAAAATATAGAGAGTAAAAGTTATATAAAGTTAACTACTATTCGGGAGAATGTCATATTGTTTAATGAATAACCTAAAATAAATGAAAAGGGTGAAATAGTTTGAGTAGGGATACAACCGGTAACTACTGATTAAATACACAGTGATGGTGTACATGAACATTGAGAGTAGATTAAGTTGTTGTTCTTCATGCTTTTCATCAGAAGTCATTTGAATTGTTATTATTTTTAAGTAGTGTTGTTTTGTGTTATATTTCTTAACTATAATGTACCCACATGCATGTGGTTTCTTTGTCCCAGTTCATTTTAAAGTCAGCCGCCTCATGGCTAAATCTATTTGACCCCATGAGGTCAAGAGTCATTCTGTTAGACCACCATCTTGTGAAAGACAAATCATTGTTCTTTTGTCACATTTTGAATTAGAAAAGAGTTCATTTTGCTAGATCAATTTATCTATAAATGTTGTAGTGGGAGTTTTGTGTTTGCTAACATTTTTAGGAACGACAACACCAGGAGATGAGTAAACTCAAGAATCCGTGGAGTGTAAATACATTGAGAAAAACACATTTTTATACTCTAACTGTTTGCACATCATAGACAAGGAATTTAGACAATATAAATAAATGTTTAACAAAAGTAATAAGTATAATGGAAAGTACAGATGGAGCACTGAATTTCGGACTCCAGTTTACAGCTTCCTGCCTACCACCATCCAAAGACCAGTATAGAGGAATGTTAAGCCCTCCCACTATTTTCCAAGAGGGCGTTGCCAGATTTTCAATTTCAGGTTTTAACCAGGAGATGGCGCTTCATTCACAAATACAGAAAGACAAGTTTCATGGACTTTCAGTTGTGTTTTGAAGAGCATTTTAACACATCAATATTTTAGATCAACTAAAGTATATCTAATCTTGTAATTCAATAATATATAGTCTTTATATATTAAATAATCATAATTATAATGTAAATGTTTACATTACACTTCTTTATTTGTTATGCTCATACCTTTACAATTGTTTGCTTTAATATGCAGTATATTTTTGTGTTTGCTTCCTCCTGCTCCCTTTCGGACACATACTGTATGATTTATTATTATTATTAATATGAAGATATTATTAAGATAAGATAAGATGTTACTTTATTGATTGAACATTTTAGTTTAGAATGTGCTGTCCCACGGTAATTCAGAAGGCTCACAGGTCACATTCCGACCATTATTTAAAACAATAGGTGCTTTCACACCTTCTACAGTTTGATTTGTATAGAGGGAGCTCTGTCAGTTTTCGAATTACCCATTTGCTTTCGGGGAGCCCTATTTTTCAGAGCACATCCTGCTACTAAATATGTCACACGCACGCTCTGTTGACTGGCGCAGCAGCGCGGATGCGATCAATTGCTATAAAAACACTCTTCTACTAATACAGACGGTGTCACTATGCCGGCGGATGTGGCCGTTGTTGAAGCCTCTTCAGGCTCCGCATCGGCAGGCCTCTCCCTCGGTGTGGAGCTGTCAAACTCGACCCTAACGCCGCTTACAGCCAGCCAACTAAAAGTTGTTTTCCGTTCACGTTGTCATTTTTAGACTCCTTCGCTTCTTTGCTTGTGAATCCAAAAGCTGTGACGCTTGGCTGTTTTCGTTTTGCCATATTTTTTTATTACACAGCCAGAGTTAAAAAAATATCAATATGAACATTTCAAATACCGCGCCGGCATCACCGCCATAATCATAGCAACGTAAGTAAGAATGCAGCGCCGCCACATACAGATGGCAACACCCAGACATATTCACAAATATAAAACAAATATTCAGAAACTGTAATGAACAATAACTATTCTTTATTTCAAGAACTGTTATTTACAGAAACTCAACATTTCTAATCTGTGTGACACAAATATGCACGACTGTTTTGGGCTCCCCCTATTTATCTCAAAGTCAGCCTTCAGGGGAGCTCCCTCCCTCTTCGGGGGAGCCAAGCTCCTCCTAGCTCCCCCCCATTTCGAACAGTGTCTGTGGCTGAATGGCCAGCGATTAGGTGCGGCGCATTTGTCATAGGTGATCAGAGCTAACTGCCTGCCGTCAGATTTCATTTAAAAAACAAATCTGATTTTAAGACTATTTCTGCGCTCATAAAGAATGATAAGAATAAGAATAATGCGTATTGAACTGGTTTCATTAATTAGTGAGTTTATTTAATACTAGAACCGCCAATCGGGTCAATTTGTGTGATGTGTGTTGTGTGTGTGCAATGTAACTTTTTTTCAATAAAATATTAAAGTCTCCCAGTCCCTGACTTTTCCTGAAAGTGTGTTATGTAGCACCCTATGTTGTTAAAAATTGCATTCTAATAGCGGGATTTGACAGGTTTAGGTAGGCCTATACAAAAACCTCTGGCGGTTCTAGTGTTAAGGTAATTAGGTACAGTAGAAGCCCTTTTTTATCAGTAACGAATTTAGCAGTTGAACATAAAAGTCAACTAACTGAGGGTCAATTGCAATGACAGTGTTGTGTCTAACTGTAAGCTTGTCACTCAGAGTAACCTACCGTTAATTTAGCTGCTGGAGAAGAAAGATCAAGGGGGGAGGGGGGGGGAGAGAGCTGTGGTTGATGGGCCATTAGTTGTGTAAATACACAGCTGAGAGCTGCCGTTTCATTCAGACTGTTTAAAAAACTGTAACAACGGACTATTTTTCTTAGCGGATGCATGTCAATTTAAATCAATACATACAACTATTTTTTTAAATCAATACATACAACTATTTTTTAAATCAATAAAAACATTTTCTAAATCCATAAAAGCATTTCAATTAATATTGGGAGTCATGTCGTTACTTTGTTGAGAATTTGGCCGTGTAATAAGCGGGATAATTTGCAGCGACTTGTTCCTTATGGGGAAAATAACACCCGTCATGTGTGTGTAGTAGAGGTGTGTGTGGTTAAAACACTTTCATGAAGTGAAGGAATTTCCTTCTATAAAACAGCTGTGGGCAGCAGTGAGTGTCACGGACATGAATTCATAGATCAAGGCAGACTGGTGCACACACTCTCCTGTCCTGCCAGGCGACACGCCCGTTCTAAGCCGTGTCCCTCACTCCTCACATCCCAAGCATCCCCCAAGTGTATTATGTTGTTACATCGTTTCAGATGTTATGTTTCAGTTGTGCTCTGTCTATGTTCAGTGATGCAAACTTGTCACCTTTCGGCGAAATTCGCCGTTTTGAATCCAAAATAAGTAGTTTGTGTGATTCATGTAGATCTGCAATAAAAATATTTTTGGGGTATGGGGGGGCTGGGACCCGGAGTAATCTGCGGCCGTGAGCTGTTATGTGTCATCATGACACGCATGGTGTTCTTTTTTTATATATTATAATGAAGTACGAGCTGTGTGCTCGAGTCTTCCTGCCTGTCGGCTCTGCTCATGGATGTATAATAAGGCTCTGCTGCTCCGAGATGATGGTCAAGCTTCAGCAGCTACATTACCTACGGGTGCGTTCGTTAATATTAACTGTGCGTCCGGAGTCACTGTGGCACAGACTGGACCGCTGGTGAACAGCTGTTAGAACGGGCCGTTCAGGTGTTCAGAGCAGAGCTCCCTGTCGGAGCGGCAGAGCGTGATGTGAACTGAAAAGTTTTTCTGTGGCAATATTATTTAAGGAATCGTTGAGCTAGCTAGCTAGCATACATTGTCACTATCTGCTAACGTTAGCTTTAGCCTTCTATTTCTAATAGTTTTTTTTCATAGGCTATAAACAGAGGTGGTATAAGTATATATATTGTACTTGAGTAAAAGTAGAAGTACTCAGATCTTGTACTTGAGTAAAAGTAATAGTCCCAGAGTGTAGGAATACTCTGTTACAGTAAAAGTCCTGCATTCAAAATGTTCCTCAAGTAAAAGTAGAAAAGTATTATCATCAAAATATAGTGAAAGTAGCGACAGTAAAAGTATTCATTGTGCAGATTGGTCCATTTCAGAATAATAGATATGATATGTTTTATAATGATTGATCATGGAAGTGTTCTCAAAGCTGCTAAAGGTGCAGCTAGTTTGAATGACTTTGTATACTGCAGGGTAGCTTGTGGATTTACTCCAGGTGGAATTAAAGTCTGATTTAACACTTGATTATATTTCACTTAATTAATCCGGATCTGTGAAGTAACTAAAGGTATTAAATACATGTAGTGGAGTCAAAGTACACCATGTACCTCTGAACTGTAGTGGAGTAGAAGAACAAAGTAGCAAAACATTGAAATACTTAAATAAAGTACAAGTATCTCAAAATTGTGCCCAAGTATAGTACTTGTTGAGTTTATGAACTTAGTTACTTTACACCATGTGGCTATAAAGATAAAAAGACTTAAGCCTTGCACAGAGGCCTGAAAATACATTTTCAAAATGCTCAACAGTGCTGCCAAAATTATAAACTGACTGCTCCACAATTTGAAATAAATGCTTTTCTATATTTCTATTATGTGACTCTTTGGCGTTTCTGTTATTATTAACACTGCTGCTTTAGTTGTTCTGACTGCTAAAATCCTCTGTCATTCCGTGGGGTGGGGGAGCCGGAGGCTCGGATCCTTGTCACCTTTTTCATACCTGATGAGTTTGCATCCCTGTATGTTAAAAAGCCTCAGTCACCTTAATTCATGTAATAAAAACATCTCAGGTCAGTAACACTCAAAGCTAAATGTGCAATACCATGTTCAGCTATGTTACTATTTATAATGTTATTGTTGTTACATCAGAAGATGTACATATTGAAAGGATTTCTTAACTTACAGTAGGCTATTTTTTACAATGTGTGTTGGAAGGATTTATTAAATTACAATGAATATTGTCATTGTTGAAGGCTTTTAGAGAAGGGTGAACTATAAGCCTGAATTACATAACATTTTATACCTAAAAACATAAAAGCCACAATAAATAAGTCACAATTATTGTAGTTATTTTTACCTCCCGTATTGCTTTCAACCCACCAGCTTTTATGGTGTTGTTACGTCACTAACTGTAAGCTTGTCACATACAGTCTATGGTCACTCAGAGTAACCTACTGTTAATTTAGCTGCTGGAGAAGAAAGATCAGGGGGGGAGGGGGGGGGGGGGGGGGGGGGAGAGCTGTGGTTGATGGGCCATTAGTTGTGTAAATACACAGCTGAGAGCTGCCGTTTCATTCAGACTGTTTAAAAAACTGTAACAACGGACTATTTTTCTTAGCGGATGCATGTGAATTTAAATCAATACATACAACTATTTTTTAAATCAATAAAAACATTTTCTAAATCCATAAAAGCATTTCAATTAATATTCGGAGTCATGTCGTTACTTTGTTGAGAATGTGGCCATGTAATAAGCGGGATAATTTGCAGCGACTTGTTCTTTATGGGAAAATAAAACCCTTCATCCAGATGAGGATCCCTCCGCTACACTTTGGGATCCTGATCGACCGAGGAAACTCCATTAAAACATACATATCTTTGGTGAATTACTGAGTTTAGGCACGTTAATAACGTTTTAATGAAGTTGAATACAGTATATTCATATGTGTCAGTGATTTCATGTCAATTCGTGTTGGAGATTTGGAGGATGTTGAAAACCAACCTCGTCTCCACGTGTCGTTTGACAAGCTGGGTGAATTCGGGAAAAGGGAGGGATTAAGAAACACCAGAATGCAAGTGAAACAATAATCCGGCTTTAATGATAAACAGTAACGATACAAAATACAAATACAAAGAAATCACGAAGCACTCTGCAGAGTACTCCGGGCTCAGGTTCTACCCCCCGTGTGAGACAGGTCTCAGGAACGGCCGGTGAAAAACAAGAGCGCGAACCAAAGGAAAACACAGTCTTTCATACTAAAACACAGGAGGAGGTGTGTGCCTGCTTTCCCCCAGAGGTCATCTTATTGGGAGAGACCAACACATGGCCTGTCGCACCCAATCAGTGCGACACAGCAGAAGAAACCCGGAAACAAAAAGTCTCATTCAGTTTGACGAAGACCAGACACCTTTTGGTGTCTGGTACGAACTTGCTCTCAACAACAAGTTTCCTTATCTTATTTCACATCTTGTAGCCAGCACACACACATCTCCTTTATGGCCCTTTGTCCCTGAGTCCATCTTCCCCCCTTCAGGTTTCCACACACAAGTTAAAAGTATGTTTTAAGATATAGTTGTTATAGTTGGCTAAATATACGTAATACATGTTAATTACTTTCATATCAATAACAACGAGGAACACATTACCTATGCTCTTAAGCAGTATTAGAGATGCTTTTCAAATAGTCAAACTTCACACAGGCCTCATATAGCCCTTCCATTTGTTTGAGCTATTGTTCACATCTTTACTTCAAATAAAAGGTTTCACATTGTATATTTCCAGCTTCCTTTACACATACTGCTATTATTAACACAAAGTAACCAACCACACACCTCTATTGAAAACAAGTCGATTCCCCTGACAATTGATATGCTGAAACTCCTCGGAATGCGCTCCCTCCCCCACCTCTCTCGTCCCTGTCATAAAAACTGCTTCCATTTCATATAGAGTAATAAAAGATGTTTAAGCTAATTTCTCCACAATGTTTGTAGCCATTTAGTACCCACACATGAAAGAATAAGAACAGAGGTATAGTTGACCAGTAATCATGTAGCAGATCTATTTACTGCAATGAAAACACACACACATCTGCTTCAAGCCTGTGTAAGCACACCCTTCTTTTACGAGGGAAACATTCCAGCGTCTGGCCCTATTCCCAAATAAGGGTGTCCCCTTCTCACCTCTCTCTCTATACACAAGGACTTCCCCTCAATATATTGGGGAGGGAAAAGATACTTTGTCCTTTCTAATTTAACACACATGAATATATATAAGGTGGCATTAAAAGGAATATACCAGATTGAACTTTCCTGCCATACCACGTTACTTTAATCCTTCAAATAATCCTTCAATTCCCCCTTTTTGGTCTCGCATTAACGAGACCAACACACATAAGACATTTGAAACAAACTACTGTCATTCTTTGATACTGTGTCTGTCCCCCTTCATTAAACCCTTGAGAACAGAAAACAACCTCCAATGACAGTGAAGAAACTATCAGAGTGAGAGCCTGAGTGCCAGAAAGCAGCATCCTTGCGTGTTGTTGAATCATCAGGGCCCCCCCCCCCCTCAGCGGAATACGCCAACAAGGGCAGCTGATAGGGAGGGGGAGATGCGGCCTTTCCTTCAAAGGTGGAACTGATGAATCTGATCAGAGAGAAGTAGACTCCTCTGCTGCCTCGAGAAGTCCCCCAGCCCGCTGACGCCTCCTTCCAAGTCGTCTGCTGTAGGGATGTCCGCGTTGACGATAGCCAGGTCCATCCTGATGTCCTCCAAGGTCCTAGCCGGAGTGTTCCTCGCCGCACACTGGCTCCAGTAGTACCAGATGTCCCCCTTTGCTCCTCGGCGGACGGCATGAGATGTCCTCTGGGTCACTCTGTAGAGGCCGGAGAACCTGGGGTTGAGTCACGTAGGCCTGACGACCTTCAGCCAGACGAACTCCGCTGTGTCGGCCTCCTGCTCCTCGGGTCCCCCTTTTGGCGTCAGCAACCTGTGTGGAGAAATCTGATACCCACCCCTCAAGTCTACGCTCAGTGCTTCTGGGGTGTTTGACCCACCGCTGGTAGGCCGCTTCAGAATTCTAATACTTGGCCTGTGTCAACAAAATAAACCCCAACATCTTCAGGTGAACTAAATAACATATCTCAATAGCTCTGAATTCCTGACAAGCATCTGTGTTATTATAAATGAAATCTTTGAGATCCCATTTAAAATCTAAATATAATATGAACTGCTAACGTCTCTGGTAATGGAACACACTAATGTTATGGATTAAAAACAACTAAAATCATGATACTGACAAAGTGAATAATTTCCAGGCGAGACTGCTTCTACCTGTCACTGCTTGGATATTATCAAGCTGAAAAATGAATACAGAAATTCAACATACTGTCATCAAATGTCTTTCTATTATGACTTTAAATTAAATGTACATCCCCATAATGATCTAAACAGTCTATGGCTTTTACTTCTTTACCAGGCTAGTTACAAGATGTTGTCTAAATTAAATTCTATCTCATTACATTACTATGTTTTAACTTAGCTGTAATATGTTCTTTCTACACTTCAAACCTCAGTTACTTTAATACCTGTTGAAATATTACCAAATTGTTTTCATTATCACAGTTCACCTTCTCATTCTCATCCTGGAATTACCTCTCTCAGTAGCCCCTTGGCCACTGATTCTGCATCTGTGTTACCTGTTATAACTCAATCAATATTAGAAACATGTCAACATTAATCCAACATTATCTTATCCCCAGATAGGGAGCAGGTTAAATCTAAAACTGTCAATCAATGGTCAGATTGAACATCTGAGTTGGGGCGGCAGGTTTCTTCCAGTCCCTAAATGAAAATATCCCACATTCGGCGAACATAAACATAAATGATCGTGGTGAAGATGATAATTAAATTAGGATTAAAAATCGAGAGCCGGGCTGCATTTCCTCCCGTTCGTTTTTTTCGAATAACAAAATTATTTTGTTAAATAACAACATGTTGATGTTTTGTAAATGATTACATGTCTCTTATTTAGCACAGAGTATGATATCCGTGACATATGGATCTTAACAAAGTTCTGCTGTACATCCAGCGTACTGTATCTGACTTTATTTCACATGAGCTCCAGTGTGGAACCCCACTGCACCTCCTGGTGGATCAATGATCCATTGCAGCTGGCTTCATTATAAATACATTTATCTATCACGGGGGCGGTCTCAAGTCAAGCTGGAGGTTTTCCCTTGAGCGAGGGCAGATCAGGTACCAATCACGGCCCTCGCGTTTCAAACTGTCTGAAATGAATCGCTACATCTGTAATGCAGTTAAATTCTTGTTAGTTAATGATGCACATCCTGCAGGCCTTGAGCATTGAGTCACACAGTTAAACGAGACCATAGTCCTTTGTTCTCATTTTTAAATGTGTTCATTCCAGATAGCTGACTTTTAGGTGAGAAGAAGGTCAGGGAAGACCTTAGGGCATGGGAACAGTTAACTTCTGTTGGTTGACTGATTCTGTGGCCGTCATGGGACGATGGCGTTTGGATATTTACAAGTATGGCTTTCATAAAGAAAAACAGGTGACTGTTGTGTGATAAGCTACATGATAAGATACGTGTTCATTTCTGTTAAAGAGTCCTCTGTCATGACTCCAAATCATTGATTGGGGGATCTGCCTAAGGGCAGAGGGACCCACACACACACACACACACACACACACACACACACACACACACACACACACACACACACACACACACACACACACACACACACACACACACACACACACACACACACACACACACTGTAAGAAGCAACAGATGGAACAAACAACTGCTGAGTCACTGCCTGGGGTCCCGCCCAGAAGTGAAACCGACCAATGGAACACTGCCAACTCACTGGCTAGCTCGCTCAGAAGTGAACTCGCCAATAAACAAATAGCTAGGGAAGAGCAAGCGACAAAACTCCTCCCCACCTGTGTATAAATGTTGTGATTGTTTTGAAGATCGGGGCTCTTGTTTTTGACTGGCCGTTCGTGAGAGGTGTCTCACTCGGTGGTAGAACTTGGGCCCGGAGCATTCTGCATTTTGAAGCTGCTGTTGCAGAGTGCTTCATGATTAGGTGATTGGCTGATGTATTGTATGTTTTACCATTAAAACAGATTATTGTTTAACCCTTATCCTGGTGCTTTGACTTTTCCTTCTTTTAAAACAAACTCATAGAGGAACGCGCTGAGCAGAGGTTCTGCCCCAACAAGGTTTAGCTGAAGATGACATTCCTGTCATGGTTTTCATGGTGTCCCATACCTTTTGGGGGTTTTTGGCTTTAAAAGCATTTTCCAAAAGCTCTCTGTGTGCCAGTTTTGATTCCCTTAATTTAACTTTCAGTTCTTTCTCTGTCTGTTTAAGTGCTCCATATTCTTTGTTTTTGAAAGCTATTTTCCTGGTATTTATAACGGTTTTAATGTCCTTAGTCACATAAGATGTATTACTTGGATAGATTTGTATTTCTTTAGTGGGAACAACTAGTTCTACACAGAAGTTGATATAGTCATTGGTAACAGTAGTTATTTCATCTAGTGCACAGCAAATACCAAAGTGTTAAAATCCCAGAGTAGGCCTACTGATGACCAGAGTAGAAATGTTTACACACATAAAGTACACTTCTCAAAGTGCAACAGAACCTCTCTTTGGTGTTGTTTTTTTGTCTGGTGTTGGTGTTGACTTGTGTAGTGTTTATTCTGGGATGATGGACTCCCTCAGAGTATATCTTTGCATTGAGCCTGTCTGGTCCGCAATGATTTTAGGTTTTGATTCGTCATCAGATAGGCCGCGCCTTCTCATTGGTTGAATGCAGCCTCGTGACCCTCGGCTTTTTTAAAATATTCTCCAGGAAAAGCGCGACCGTGACCGTTACACATTGATGCAAGAGTTATACATCCATGGATCGAACACGGCAACATTTCTCTGCAGGACTGTAACGTTAGGTAAGTAGACACCAAGTGAATAATTCTGAATATTCATATTTGTCTTCTTGTTGTTCTTGTGTTGACAAATATTTGTATTGGTATTTCGTTTTTTCAGCATAAGACATTGCACTAGTATATATCCCATAAAGGAAAATCAAAAACATAATAATCCAAGAAATAAAAACAAATAAAAAGAAAGACATATATACACAGATATATATATATATTAGGGCTGTCATCCGATTAAAATATTTAATCTCGATTAATCGCATGATTGTCCATAGTTAATCGCGATTAATCGCAAATTAATCGCACATTTTTTATCTGTTCTAAATGTACCTTAGAGGAATATTTTTCACGTTTTTAATACTCTTATCAACATATGGACAAATATGCTTTGTGCAAATGTTTATTATCATTTGAACAATGACAAATATTCTCATGAATATTAAACACAGCAACCTCTGAACATTACAAATGTTCGCCTCAATTCAATCAGGAACCTCTCTCATACAATAATACAATACAAAGTTTGTGCGTGTGCGTGTGCGTGTGTGTGTGTGTGTGATGGATCGTTGGAGCTATGTGCAACTCAAGGCATATGCTCGACCGGGAGCTGCCTGGACGCTGCAATCATGTTGCGCGCACTATCCGTGCTGAGTGTGCTGACTTTTCCCACAATGTCCCACTGTCTGGCTACCTGCATAAAGTGAAGTGCTCGGCGCAGTTGTCGGCGAAATGTCACTCCTCTGTTTTCATTTAAACAGCTCCTTATATCCGTTAGCGCAGCAAGCTAGCACCAGATGCTAACAACAACAACAATACACGTAAGGTCTCTCTCTCGCGCCACACATACACACACCCTCCCGGTCCTCCCGATGGCCAGTCGGTGCCTGCCGGTGAGCGTGGAAGTGTGGTCTGCCACAAGCGGGCGGCAGGAGCGGGGCTGTCAGCATCAGCTTGTAGATGGTATTTTAAACTCGATGTGCTCTGAAACTACGGGGCGGCCGAGGACAAAAAATACACATGCGTTAATCGCATTAAAATAATTAGTGGCGTTAACTTTTCTTAACGCAAAGAAACTTGACAGCCCTAATATATATATATATATATATATATATATATATATATATATATATATATATATATATATATATATATATATGCATACGTGTAAGTGGACATGTGGTTAATATTGCAGGGCTCTCAAGTTTTGAACAGAGTTCAGAGTGAGATTTTGGCAGCGGTGCTTGGTACTCCAACTTCTGGCTCCCCTCAAAGTTTCCATGAAGCCCTCTGTACCGCGAATGTCAACGGGGGGGGGGGTGCTAATGGAGTTAGAAGAGTACAAAATTGCGGCGCAACTAGTTGGGCGGTACCCTGGAAAGAAATCTCTGCTTGTAAAATACAAGGTGTGGCGTGTGAGCGTGTGAATGGAGTGAAATGCGTGTGTCTCACGCCAAATGCGTGAGACTTGAGAGCTCTGATATTGTCATTTAAACATTGCAAGTTACAAGGCCGGTAGACAAGTAGCCATATCACATCCAACCATTATAGAGGACAAGGTCAATTAGGAGGCACATTTATTTTCAGAAACTCCAAGAATTCCCCCCATATTTGATGGAACACTTCAGGCTTTCCCTCTATGGCAAATGTCAATTTTTCTAAGGCTAAACAATGAGAAAGATTTTTTAACCAGTGATTGATCGAGGGGTTTTCTGGGTTTTTCCAAAAGACAGCTATTGTGTGTTTAGCTTGGAGAAGAAAAAAAGACTACTAGTCTTTTCTTAGTGATATTAAGATAGAGGGAAAACCCCAAGAATACAGAGTTTTGGGCATTCTGGTAATGTGGCGGAAATTATTTTTGATAATGTGCCCAGAACATCTTTCCAAAATGATTTAATATTTGGGCAGTCCCATAAGCAGGGGCGCAGCTGCCCTGTGTCAGGGGGGTATGCAGCAACAATTTTGGCGCCCCCCCCAATTTTTTTTTTTATTATATATATATATATATAGTAATAATAAATAAATAAGTCTGCTGGACATGGCCTTTAAATAATAAGGGTTTATTTTAAAGCATATCAGCCACTGTAGGTCTACCATCATTAAATAATAAACAAATTTACACATTTACAATCATTATAATCAATGCAACATAAAACATTAAAACATTAAAATGCAAAAGTAAGCTTACAAAGATCCATTAGAACACACTATGTTAACAACAACCACAGATGTAAATCACTTTATAGCTAACTCTGGTACCTGAACTGTCTTGTACACGGCCCCTGACAAATAAGCTAATAAATAAAAAAAATTAAAAAATGATGTAGCTTATGTAACAATGTTGCTACCTGAGATTGTAGTAGAGCACTCTTTAGTTGCTACTAAATCGTAACATGGCGTGCCTTTGCACTTGCCCATTTATCTAGTATTGCATCGAATGAAACAGTTCGTGCCACACTGTTTTCAATTGAAATGACTGCTAATTGGGTTAAGCGATCATTGCTCATGTTGGAACGAAGGTATGTTTTAATCAGCTTTAGCTTGCTGAATGATCTCTCGGCAGAGGCAACTGTCATAGGCATTGTCAGGAAAACTCTCAGGGCTACTGTCAGATTTGGGAAAACCAAATCAAGGTTCTCCTGTAGGAGGACATTTAGTTTATCCAGAGCCTTTTCATGCCCCCTAAGTAGACGGCTTGCTGGGTAAATTTCCTGAATGATATCCCTTGAAACATCATCGGTAGCCAGTGCATATCTTGTCACTGATTCCTCCAACTCAGCTTTTGTCATGTGTTCCATTTTGTAAATGAACTTAAACTTTTCGGACACAAGCTGAAGATTGCAAAATCTGTCAGACAACTCCTGAATTACAGTGTCAACAATAACATTAAAAACCATGCACCTAAAATGGGTCTCAGGTTCCTGTTCAAAATGGCCAGTGCTTGAATCATCTCCATGAAATCTCTTTTGCTTTCTGCAACGTCTTTCCTTAAAGTCAGGGGAAGCATCCATCTCAATGGCTAGTCTGCGTGCAATGTCAAGGGATTTCTGAAACCCCTCCTCTCTATACTTACGTAAGAATTCTTTCAGAGAATCGATCATCCTTATGGCAGTGTCCATCGAAATGTTCACTGCTTGCATTGCCTTGCTAACAAACGTGATCTCTGACAATAGATCATACCAAATCAAGAGGCACATCAGAAACTCCATGGTAACAATCTCGCCAGAGAGCGACTTTGCCTCTGAGACTGTTTTGCCGTCTTTTTCCACTTCCTCAAGCTTTTCCAAAGCGTCAAGAATCCCCCCTAACTAGAAACGCACAGCTTTGACAGAGTCTATTTTCGCCTCCCACCTGGTTTCACTGAGAGGCTTTAGAGTAATGTCCACAAACTCTTTGAGGATATCCCACCTCTTCACCGAAGCTGAAAAAATGGTGTACAGTCTCTGGATAGTGCCAAAAAAGGTAAGACACACTCTGTTTGATGATGCAGCATCACATAGGAGAAGGTTGAGACTGTGGCTACAGCAGGGGATAAATAGTGCCTCTGGACACTTCTGCTGCACCAAGGCTTGAACACCTTTGTGTATACCTCTCATATTCGAGCCATTGTCATAACTCTGTCCCCTACAATTCTTCAACTCCAACCCCAGGCTATCCAGCACCCCAGTCAGTGTTTCTGTGAGACCTTTACCAGTGGTGTCCTTCACAACTATGAAGCCAACAAAAGACTCATTGATGGTGGCTTTCTTTTTGTCGTCCGTATGAACATACCGGATTATGACTGAGGCCTGCTCCTGCTTTGAAATGTCAGGAGTGCAATCCAACTCCACAGCAAAGTACTTGGAGGCTTTGACCTGGGCACAAATTTTACCAAGTACACAGTCTGCAATTGAATCTAAAAATTCATTCTGAGTGCACCAGGAAAGATATCCTGTGGTTTTTTTAGCCGCTACCTTTCTAAGATGCTCTGCTAGTGTGACATCATATCGTGCTATGACCTCAAGGACACCCAGAAAATTTCCATTTTTAGGATCTCCTAATGTAGCATTCTTCCCCCTCAGTGGCAAGTTCCTTTCTGCGAGAAAGAGTATGCAATCGATCACTCTCGTTAACACGCTTCTCCAGTGTGCCTTTTCAGCTTCTATGGCTTTTTGCAAGGTACTGTCAATTGTCTTACCAAGGCGTAAGCGAGATGTTAATTCTTTCCACAAAAGATACGCGTTGATGTGTAAACCACTGGTTTCATGGTGCTGCAGCGTTTTTGAAAGACTCTGCCAGTTATTATATCCCACCACAAAGCGTGTGTCAACAACGCTAGCTCCACCGAAAAGTTTACACGCAAAACAATACACCTTATTCCTACTTTTATAATACAGTAACCAATCTCGTGCAACTTTCTCTCCATTTGACATTGTGCGAAAACAATACGCTTTCGAAAAACACCTTCTAGACTTCTCTTATCTTGGATATGGCCCATCAGGACATTTGTGTGGGCCATTTTCAACAACACACTGCCTAAATGAGTCCCCAATCTGATGTGGTGGTGGCCAGTCTGATGGATCTTCTGAGTAAGGCCTTGACTCAGCCCTCTCCTCTTCACCTCTCTGTTCCACATTCTCTTCCACCTCATCTTCACCTCTCTGTTCCACATTCTCTTCCACCTCATCTTCACCTCTCTGTTCCACATTCTCTTCCACCTCATCTTCACCTCTCTGTTCGACATTCTCTTCCACCTCATCTTCACCTCTCTGTTCCACATTCTCTTCCACCTCATCTTCACCTCTCGGTTCGACATTCTCTTCCACCTCATCGTCACCTCTCGGTTCGACAATCTCCTCAAATTCCACCTCTGTGGTGAGTGGCTCTCCATCTCTGTCTGCACTATTATCCCCAAAAAGGACACAGTGAATAGGTTGGTCAACAGAACTTCAAACCATACTGGACATTGAGTTTTGTGTGGTCAAACTAATAGAACTCCTACTACCTGACATCATCACTGGTCTCATCTCTACTTGATGCCATCGCCGACCTCATGTCTGTCTCATTCACTCCTTGCCTGTGTTCTTTTCCACTAAGATATATTGTCAAACAAACATTATGAAATAGATTTTCCATATTAGTTTTTCCTTATTAATAATATTAAAATAATATTAAGAAATGAATCTGTTGGTATCAAGACCCCTACACTTACACCTAATGTTAGACCTACCTGTTGCCTTCCTGTCTTTCCTGAGCCACCATCCTCACACCTGAATAAAATGAATTCACTGTTAAAGCAGCTGTCTAAATTAAATTATTATATCAGCCCAGTGATAAGGCAACTTAATAATAACAAAAACAACACTATTATGCCGTGTAAGGTTGTGCTGCTGTTGAAAGTACATTCACATTTTGGATTTTAAAAGAACAAATAAAAAACACTATTATGCCGTGTAAGGTTGTGCTGCTGTTGAAAGTACATTCACATTTTGAATTTTAAAAGAACAAATACGGAGAGCTACTTAGCACAGACCTGTAAAGAGATGTGACCCTGTAATAACAGCTTCTGTGTCACCAAACAGATGTATAGCCTGTATGTCTGACAGCACAGCTAACATAGACAGCTAATGGCAGCACAACATATTTAAATGATTCCATGGTTAGCTATGTTTTCCAGCTTCTTGACATTTATTGTGCATGCTACCTTATATTTACCAGTTGTTATTTTACCTTAATACAATTTGGACGTGACATGCATGGGGTTTAACCAAAATCTAAATGTAGCTATCAGAAACATCGGTTTGCATTAAAGCTAGCCGTAAACCACACTTCAGCTGCTAGTGTTAGCAAACACTAGCCAATCTGAGAACAGTCTGTTAACATGAACTGACATTTGCAAGCCTCTTATTTGGTAGCAAATGTGTGCATGATTCCATGATAAACCAGAGTTATTGCATTAGTTATGTTTTCCAGATTCTTGTCATTTATTGTACATGCTACCTCATACTTTCCATGTCAGCGCTGGCGCAGCAACATTGGTTTGCATATTCTAAGCTAGCCATAAACCCACCCACCTTTGGCTGCTACATGCCCAGTGTTAGCATACGCTAGCCAGTCAATATTTCCAAGCACAGACAGACGTCACACTTTAAATCATCCTATTCCTACCTGTTGCCTTTCAACATCCACTTATTTAGCTGTTGTCGCATCCCTTGACACGCCGTCTCCTTTTTCCTCTTTCTTTTTCTATTTTCTGCCCCCGACCGCTTTTTTGGTTTATCCATGATTTCTTTTTGACGTTAACTCACAACGAGCGCCTGCTCCTCAGTGTTCACGGCGTCCCTGCTCGTGCTCCCTCCTCTATGTCAAAATTCTATGATGGAATCTTATGAGATAGGGCGCCCTTCTCTAGCATATTACTCCTCTAAAATGTTTTAAAACCTTAAGGAAATGCAGAAACTATTTAGAAACATAAAGAAAATACCATTTTATTTTTATTTAATTTAATTTTTTTTTTTTACCATCGCTTGTTGGGCGCCCCCACTGGTGTGGCGCCCCTATGCGTTGCATATAGTGCATACCCACTTTTTGCGCCACTGCCCATAAGCAGTGGAACAATGTCCCCTTATCATTATCACACTTTACACATTGATCTGGAATATTTGCATCAAAATGGTGTAGTCGGGATGGTGTTATATAGGTATGCATAATCTATTTGTACTGTAGGAGTCTAAACCTCGTGTTAATAGTTTGAACCTGGGCTTTGTGGCATATCTGCAAGTCTTTTATTCTCTGAGGACTCTCCTGATTCAGTTTTGCAAAGGTCATAGATCAAAGACACCTGTCCATGACCAGAGGAGTGATGTATTATAATTGTTTCCAGCTTTGACAGAGGTGGACATAATAGTGAGTGATTTCGTGCCTTAGATATATAACTCCTTAGCTGCAGATACTTAAAGAAATGTGTTGAGGGAAAATGATGTTTATTTCTTAGCATCTCAAAGGTCATCAGTTTGTTGTCATCATATATCACTGATCTTATTGATGCTTCTGTTGGCCCACATTTTAAACCCTGAGTCATATGTTCCTGGTATAAATCTTCTGTTACCCCATACAGGAGTAAAAGAGGATACCTGTGAGTTTAAACCTAAGTGGCTTTGTACTTTGAACCAGACATCAATTGTGTTCCTGACAAAAGGTTTTTTTGTATTCTTTTTAAGCTGTTTTGGAGAGTCAGAGAACAAATACAAATTCAGTGGCAGTGGAGTTGTGTGCAGCCATTTGTTGTGTACATAAGACCCAGATATGAACACATACAATCGTTCCATCAATGAGTAGAAGTTTCCCGCATCTGTTACACTTTTGACAGAGTCTACTATGACCAAGTTTAGGCAGTGTGCACTGCAATGCACATAGAAGGCATTTTTGGCGGCTACTTTTTTTATTCACTTGAACACCAGCATGTGCCCTGCTCATCACTGCAGCGCCATCGTAGCCCTGACCGACAAGGTTTTCTTTATACCCATGTTTCTCAAGAAAACAAATAATCTTACCACTCAACGCAGCAACATCCAGGCCTTCTGCCACGTCAAACTCCAGAAAGCTCTCGTGAACAACACCATTGTAATAGTATCTCAGAACAAATGAAATTTGCTATTTTTTCTGAAGATCTTTAGTGTCGTCTCCAATAACTGCAAACTGCTTGCTTTTTTTAACCTCTTGAATTATTTCTTCCTTAACCATTGCAGCCAAACATTCCAGTATCTCGTTTTGGATAGTTTTACTGGTGTATGTTGCATTTTTAGCTTGCTTTTCAAATCTTTTTTTAATCATAGGATCATGGTTTCCCAGCAAATCCAACATAGCTAAAAAAACACCTTTTTTTTTCTGAGTCAGGATTCTCCCTGTGACCCCGCTGGGCTGTGTTTTCTGTGGCAGTTAGAATCAGAATCTCAGCTAGTGTTTTAATGTAGTTTTGATTTTCAATCACCTGTTTCTTATTTTTCTCATCCATTATTCCCATCATTGAGGTATTTCTGTCACTAATTTTCTTGTTTTCTCCCCATGTAAACATTACATTTACATGGCTTTCAGATCGGGCATGAGAACAGAAACCACTGTCTTTCATTGTGGCATTTTTCCAGTTACGATACCCGTCAATTGAGGTCAAAACGGTCTTGGGGGCATCAGGTAAAGAGAACTGTCTACAGGGGAAACAATACGCTGAATCATTGGACTGTGAGTACTCAAGCCATGAATGAGTTTTGTACCAGTCCGTTCTAAAGCTTCTTCTGGCTCCTCCCTGAAGGGTCTTGGGGAAACTCTCCCGTGTCAGCTGAGCTGGCTCCTCACACCTGGACTTGGATATGTCTAGAAAATGGGAGTAAAACATATTCAAACGGTAATAGAGCTTAACTGATTACACATTATAATCAACTAATTATAACACAGTTTGGAGCTGTCATTTATTCAATATGTGTTTAACCTACCGATTGTGTTAATGCGTGCAGCACAACATTTTGGCCTGGGTGTGTATTGTTTTGGGTAATTTTTGAATTTCAACCTCAGCTGCTATAATAGGTCTAAAATATATTGTACACAAAATACTCACAATCTACCCTTTTTCTCATACTCAAAACTATCTAAGGAAAGCAAACATAATATTTTGGAATTAATAATATATTTATTAGACTAGCCCTGTCTCTTAAATAAACTGTTTTGCAAAATGTCCTATTTTGTGATTTTTGCATCTTATTCAGATGCATTCTACTTTGTATTAACAATTTTCATACCATGTGGACCAACTCGACTGGACGTTGGTTGCAAGGGCGTAGGAATATTCCTTTCCCCCTCACTGTCTGAGCTCTGCATGCCGTCTTGTTGTCTCTCGCTCTCTCCCTCTTGCACCTTGTCTATGTGATGCTCTCTCTCTTCCGTCTCTTCTTCTCTGTTGTGTTCTCCTTCCTCCTCCTGTCCCTTTTCATCGTTGCCTTCTATCTCATCACTGACACTTTCCTGTTGCTGTTCTTCATCTCCTTCCACCTCCTCATTACCTTGTCACTTCCATGTTGCTCAGCCCCACTTTATATCCTCTTTGGTGAGAAAAAACTTGCAATGCCATGTTTCCTCTTCATTTCTATAAGATTCAAAGTCCATTTATTACGTTGTTTTCTTTTATATTACCAGTAATCATTATTAATAATGGTGTTCAAATTAAAATGCTGTTTGAGCAAATGCTTGTTGTTTTCCCACTTACTGTGTGCTTCAAACTCCTGCTTGCAATCCAAACAGATTCCTGAAATAAGATTCAAAGTTATTATTGAAGAGCAGAATCGTTTAGCCTTGATCAGGTCGTACATCTTGTTAAATGATTGATAATATAAAAATATTTCATGCATGACATTTTTTTAAACAAAAACCTAGCTAACGTTCCAAGCACACTGTACAGTAAGTAAAGAGTTACTGATTATCAGTAACCCTTTACTTACTATACAGTGGTTGAGTAACGTAACGTTACGTTACTCATCCGGATTTGTATCGTTTCAATATCAGCATTAACGTTATGATTCACATGGACATATCTAACTTCTCTCTTTTCTGTTACTGGAAAACATTAGCTTTGTTCTACACATATTTCACAGGAGACGTAGTTGATCAGTCTTACCTCATTCCTTCCGTCTACTTCACCGAATGCTTCTCTATTTGTTCTGTCCCGTTCAAAATGAAATCGACGCCAATCACATTTCAGCTCGCGCCAGGGAGGGGGGTAACTGGCTCGCGTCTTGGGCTGCATTCACTTGCACTCGGACATTAGAGATTTTTTCTCATAAATGTCCGATGAGCCACAACTTTTATTTCAAAACAAAGCTGCCAACTGTGGTGGCAGCTGCCCCCCCCATGCCACCCCGGTAGATCCGCCCCTGAATGTAGCTATATGAGACCTCATAAAGCTCCGGATCTGTAGATATCAAAAAAAGTGTGAGGCTGGGAGATCGTATTTGTTCCTCAATTGTTCGAAGGACATCAAGTGGCCCCCCTGGTACAAGTCCTTCAAGCATTCCACTCCCTTCTCCTTCCAGCGAGCAAACGCGGAATCCACTCTGGCCGGTTTAAAGGCGTGGTTGCCACAGATTGGGCTGTCAATGTACATAGTTGGCGCTTTCAAGTATGTTTTAATTTGTTTCCATATTTTAAGAGAATTGTGTACCAGAAAGTTCCCTGCATATAGTAATTTATTCGTCTTAACTGGGCTATTCAGAAGGGCTGGGAGAGAAGTTCCGAGACAGGCCGCCCGCTCCATAGAAAGCCAGGCTGGAGTGTCCTCCTCATTGTCCTCAGTGAGGGTACCACTTCTCCAGAAAGCCAGAATGTTTAAATGTGCTGCCCAGTAATAACATCTAACATTTGGTAGAGCAAACCCTCCCTCATATTTAGCTTTACAAATGTGTTTCTTGCCGATACGCACCACTTTATATTGCCAGATGAAGGCGGTTAGAATAGAGTCTAATTTCTTAAAATAGCTTTGCGGTATACATGATGGGATTGACTGGAAGAGATATGTAAAACGTGGGAGAACCACCATCTTAACTGCGTTTACTCTCCCAACCAGTGACAGAGGGAGAGTTTTCCAGAAGTCTATGTTCTGCTTAAGATGGGTTATTTTCAGTTTCCAGTTCTCCTCAAGTAACCGTTCAGGTTTTCTGGTGACTGTCACCCCCAGGTAAGTGAACCTGTCCTCGGCTATCTTAACACTAGAACCGCCAGAGGTCGCTGTATACCTAAAACCGCCAACGGGTAAAATGTACCCGCTATTGATTTTCAAGGTACAACGTTCTTTTATTTATCATACAGAACAGTGAGTTTTGATCGCACAGGGAGGAAACTTATACCAATAGAATCTGTGGACTCTCAGCTTTTCATATGATATAGTTTGTGCAGATAACATGAAGTATAACATATTGCTAAGAGTGCTGATTTAAACGCTTGGTGTTAGACTTGTGTTTTGTTTAGGTACAAATCTCTCTATCCCTCTATCTATCGATCTATCTGTAATGTTCTGTTCAATGGACATACAATTGTCTACATAAACAGACGACGCAGACTACTTTTCTCATTCAGAGTGTCCATCTTTATTCAACTGGCACGTAACCTGCACACATGCATTGCGCCCTCAACGTGAGCTCAGTCATCCAAGATCTTGTATTCTCCAAGATGTCTCTCTCTCTCTCTCTCTCTCTCTCTCTCTCTCTCTCTCTCTCTCTCTCTCTCTCTCTCTCTCTCTCTCTCGTTGTGAGTGGACCGGTGAGCGTAGCGGAGAGCGTTTGTTTGAAGTTTGCAACTTTTCAAACCATTGTTAACAATTCACTTTTCTCTGGGTGATAGTTGATGTCTTTGTGCATCACTTCACCGACGGTGGTGTTTGGTTGCACTGGTGAATTGTTTGCCTAATTGTTTGTCTAGCGGCTGCAGCTGCAGTCACGCCGCGCGGCATGGCGTTCCGTGGCAGTTGCGCTGGTTTAGAGAAGCTGACTCGCCAACACGCCATCAAGCTCTCTCCACCTGTCGGTGGAGGAGTGTGGTCTGGCTGTGGGGGCTGTGGTAGGATATGGCAGAGTCAAATCTGCCTCCCGCATGAATAGTGCAGTGGTCATATTTTTAGACTGCAGTGAGAAAGCTAACCAGCTGGTGGAGAGCGGGCTACTGATTAAAGGGATGCTGTTACCCGTGCTACCCCTTGTCACTCCAGCTAAAAAAGTCATCATCTCTAATGTGCCCCCGTTTCTGAGAAACGAGTTGTTGGAGAGAGAGCTGGCTCGACACGGGCAGCTTGCGTCTCCCATTAAGTTGATCCCCCTGGGCTGTAAATCCTGTTGGGGCAGAATCTCTGCTCCGCGCCATTCTTATATGAGCGGGTTCTCAAAAGAAGGAAAAATTCAAAGCAGCCAGGATAAGGGTTAAACAATAATCTGCTTTAATGGCACAAACATACAAATACTTCACCTAATCACGAAGTACTCTGCAGAGTACTCCGGGCTCAGGTTCTACCACCGTGTGAGACATGTCTCAGGAACGGCCAGTCAAAAACAAGAGCACGAACCAAAGGAAAACACAGGCTTTCATACTAAAAACACAGGAGGAGGTGTTTGAATGCTTCCCCCAGAGGTCATCTTATTGGGAGAGACCAACACATGGCCTGTCGTACCCAATCAGCGCGACACAGCAGAAGAAACCCGGAAACAAAAAGTCTCTTTCAGTTTGACGAAAACCAGATACCTTTTGGTGTCTGGAACGAACCTGCTCTAAACAACAAGTTTCCTTATCTTATTTCACATCTTGCAGCCAGCACACACACATCCCCTTTATGGCTCTTTGTCTCTGTGGCCATCTTCTCCCCCCTCAGGTTACCACACACAAGTTAAAAGTATGTTTTAAGATATAGTGGTTATAGTTGGCTAAATATACGTAATACATGTAAATTACTTTCATATCAATAATAACGAGGAACACATTACCTATGCTCTTAAGCAGTATTAGAGATGCTTTTCAAATAGTCAAACTTCACACAGGCCCAATATAGAGAACACACTCATTTGTCCTGCAGCCTTTCCAGCCATTTGAGCTATTGTTCACATCTTTACTTCAAATAAAAGGTTTCACATTGCATATTTCCAGCTTCCTTTACACATACTGTTATTATTAATACAAAGTAATTAACCACACACATCTATTTAAAACAAGTAGATTTCCCTGATCATTGACATGCTGAAAATCTTAAGAAGAATGTCCCCTCCCCCAGCTCTCTCGTCCCTGTCATAAAAGCTGCTTCCATTTCATATAGAGTAATAAAACATGTTTAAGCTAATTTCTCCACAATGTTTGTAGCCATTTAGTACCCACACATGAAAGAATAAAAACAGAGGTATAGTTGAACAGTAATCACGCAGCACATATATTTACTGCAATGAAAACACACACATTTGCCCTAAGCATGTGTAACGCACCCTCTTCTTTTATGAGGGAAAAATTCCAGAGTTTTGGAGCTATCCCCAAACAAGGATGTCCCCTGCTCACATCCCTTTCTAAACACAAAGACTTCACCTCAATATATTGGGGAGGAAAAATATACTTTGTCCCTTCAAATTTAACACACATGAATATATATAAGGTGACATTAAAATGAATATACCAGATTGAACTTTCCTGCCATAACACGTTACTTTAATACTTCAAATAATTCAAATAATACTTCAATCCCCGCACCTCAAGCACGTTGTGTCTTTTAGGAGACAGGTGCTTATGGTCCTGAAGAATGATGAAGAGGATCTGAATCTGGTTCTCACGTTCAAAATTTATGATTTTGTGTATACTGTATATGTTACGTCTGACATCTTCAAATGTTTTGATTGTGGAGTGGCAGGACACCTGATCCGCGCGTGCCCGGAGAGGGCGGGTGACGCGCCCGCTGTGTCCGTGCTCGTAGCGTCCGTGTTCGCAGCGGGACCGACGGTGTCCGCGGCGGAGCCGTTGCCGGTTGCCTTGTCCGAGGCCGGGCCGCCGGTGATGGGGTCCGCGCCCGCGTCGGAGCCGCTGCCGGTTGCTTTGTCCACGGCCGGGCCCGCGCCGGAAACGCCGGTGGTTGAACTGCCGTTCATTTGGTCCGTGGCAGAGCCAACGGTTTCACGCGTAGAAAACACAGAGGCAGCCGGTACACACAGTATCACACATATGGACACTCAGGTCATGCAGGAAGCAGATAGTGAGCACACTGCAGCCAAAGTGGCTGATTCTGTTCTGGAGGATGTGGTAATGGATGAGGATTTATTAAGGTTACCTGTTAAAAGGAAAAACGAACAAGTGAGCAAAGGAAGTGTGGCTCAAAAAGGGAAGGTGTCAAAGAAGGAGTCGCTGTGTTCCTCCTCTCAGCCAGAAGGAGTCTCAGAGGACTCAGAGGACAGTGACAGTGAGTCATTCTTTGACATCGTTGAGGTAGCAAAGGGAGAGGAGTACACTTTCCAGAGGATCAGATCCTTTCTGGCGGAAACCAAGGGGTGGAGGGGGGTGAAGTTAGAGAATTATTTTGCTGATCTGCAGATTTTCCACAATACTGCCAGGGTCCTCATGCGGCGCATAGAAGCCTTAGGGGAACCTTTCTTCAGCGGCCCAGAGAAGGCTCGGTTAAAGAAGATACTTCAGAGGATTCGAGAGGAAACTGCAAAGAATGATGAATAAGTACATCTGTTTTTTTTTTTTTTCTCTTTTTATTTTTCTTCAGCCATGTTTTTGTTTATGCAATTATAATGTCATTATGAGTGACATAAAGCTGGGCTCTTTAAAGATTTACGTTTCTCAAGGGGATGCTAAGAGAGCATCTTTGTTTGTGGTGCTTTTCTTCTGGGACCGCATGCACTGGGTCCCTCAGAGCGTCCTGTTCCTGCCAAAGGAGGAGGGGGGACATGGCCTGGTTCACCTGGCGAGCAGAGGGGCTGCCTTCAGGCTCCGGTTCCTCCAGAGTTTCTTGACTGGACCTGCTGACCTGGTCTGGAGACCCGTAGCTCGGGCCTTATTAGCGCTGTGGTGGGCTGGGTCTGGCTGAGTCGCTGTTCCTGATGGACCTAAAAGGATTACAGTTGAACGGTCTCTCGGGTTTCTATGGAGGTCTCTTCAAGGTGCTGGGCCTTCTCTGCAGCAGAGACTCTGTCAGGAGAGGATCCTCACGCTGGGCCAGGTGGTGGAGGTGTGTGGCCCCCGCCTGAACAACGCTGCAGGCCTGGCCTCACGTCTGAGCAGCCTCCTGCTGCAGAGGCACTGATTGCTGCTCACTGGAATGGACTGAAGTCTCCAAATGACAATGACTCTTTTTCCAGAGATGCTATGTTTTTTCCTGATCTCAGTTGTGAGGTTTTTTTTTTGTGAAAGTTAAACAATGTTACTGATTTTCGTTTTTAAGTTTAGCACCATGTCAAACAGAACGTTTATTATATCGCGATAATGTGTCTGTTTGTTTTTTGTGAAAAATTGTGAATAAAGGTGGTTTCAAAAATAAAAAATAAATCTCTCTCTATAAGGAACCGCAATAGACAAAAGGCGTTGCTATAGCAACACATCATGTTTACGCTGCATTTTCTATGAGGTAAATATTACCTGCTGGCGGATATAGGTATAAATGGCTTTTTTTTGGGCAACTTTTTAAATCTGACTTCATATGGACAATTGTTAACAACAGAGTGTGCTACATAACACACTTTCAGGAAAAGTCACGGACTGGGAGACTTTAATATGTTATTGAAAAAAAGTTACATACAATCAAAAAACAGCTGCGGATAAAATGTACCCGTTGGCGGTTCTAGTGTTAAAGGTCACATATTTCAGTGTGGAGCTTTTCTGGTTCAAGTACACTGGCATTAATTCACTCTTATCCCAGTTTATTTGAAACCCCGAGAAGGAGCCAAAATGGTTAAACAGCTCCATAATTGAGGGCATAGATTCCTGTGGTTTTGACACATATAGCAAAATGTCATCCGCATATAATGACAGTTGATGATTCTGCCCTTTAATGGAGACAGGTGATATTCCGGGATGCCGCCGTATACTTGTGGCTAGTGGCTCTATGGCTAAAGCAAATAAAAAAGGTGAGAGCGGATCTCCCTGTCTAGCGCCACGGTATAGTGGGAACTGGGGGGAGATATTCTGGTTAGTGATCACACTAGCTGTGGGATGAGCATACAAAATCCGTATCCAGTCAATGGACATCTTCCCAAAGCCAAATGTCTCTAGGGTCAAATACATATATGGCCACTCGACCTGGTCAAAGGCCTTCTGAGCGTCCACTGAAATCACAACTGTCTCTGTATTGTGCTCAGCATATAGTATGTTAAATAGGCGTCGTAGGTTGAAATAGATATGCCTATTGGGAATAAAGCCTGTTTGATCGGGGTGTACAATCGTCTGGATATAAAGCTTCAATCGGTTAGCTCTGTATGAACGTATGAACGTTCTAGCTGAGACACACCTTCATCCAGCTCCACTAACCTCCTTTCTCTTTGTTTTCTCCTACCACCTACATAGGATATGATGCTGCTCCTAAGCACTGCTTTAATGGATTCCCATAATACTGAATCATCCACATCACCTGTATCGTTTGTAGCTATAATATCAGGCAGCCTGACCGACATATATTTTAGATTTATATTTAGTTGTTAAATCTGATATCGAGTGACATGGGAGCATGATCACTGATCAAGATGTTGTGGTATTGTGTAGTCGCTACACTAGAGATCAGCTTAGTATCCAACAACATGAAGTCAATCCTTGAATAGGATTTATGCACAGGAGAGAAAAAATAATAATCTCTGGCAGTAGGGTTAAGTAGCCTCCAAATATCAACTACATTTAGTTTATGCATAGTATTTTTTAACTCCTCGCTGGATTTACTGTTCACAGACGACCTTTGGGATTGCTTATCTAGCAAAGAGTCCAAGACGCAATTAAAGTCACCTCCCATTATAATGTTTGTGTTGCCAACATCTGGAATTCCATTCAAAACTGTCTGAAAAAATGCAGGGTCATCAAAGTTTGGATTATAAATTATAATTATAAATCTGCCATTTGGATCACTGACTGACACATCCCCATGCTTATGTGATAACTTATTGTGAAAACATGTAACCAATTGTAATACAAAGAAGAAAAAACACAAACCGCCATTAAATTGCAAAAACCTAGTATATGAACTGCCGCTGGTGAACAATACAAACCAAACACTGCGCTGTCCTCCGGGGCCCTCTGCCTCCCTCCTCCCACTCCCCTCTGAGAACTAACACCCCCAAGTCCAAACTTCCCGAGCTCGTAACATACCATAATAGAACACGTACATGTCCGCTTCCTGCTCACCTGCAGAGAGTAATCAGATGCGTCTCAGCTTTAAAGTTAACTGTCATCGTTGTCCTTAATCCTGGTTAGCTGGTCTAACGTGACACTTGCTTGTCATCCAGAAACTTCTCGGCATCCTTCGGGTTGTTAAACGTGTGTTTATCTTTCATCACTGCTGGGCCCAGGTCAGGGAAAATAAAGATGCGTGCTCCCTCATGTTGTAAAGGGAACTTATGTGGGGAAAGTCTCAGTATCAGCTCCTTTACTGAGTCATGATGGATGCGGGCGATCAGTTGACGAGGAGGGCCATCTGTTGCTGCTGCCCGTACACGTACCCTGTGTGCGCGGTCCACCTTAACAGGTTTATTGTCGAAGTTATCTTCCCCCAGTAGTGCTGGTATACATTTCGAAACAAAGTCTGTTGGGTTGCCCTTTTCCATGCCTTCCTTAACACCTATTATCCGAATGTTTTGTCGTCGAGAGCGCGAGACGAGGTCTTCCACCCGTCCGTTGAGCGACCTGGCTTCCTCAGCCCATCTTGAGCACTGGTCTTCCAAAGCTTTGATTCGGGTCTCATGTTCGTTCAGTCCACCTTCGGTAGAAATTACTTTCTGTTCTAACTCGCCAAGTGACTGTTTCAGACCAGCTATGGAGGCATTGAGCAACTCGAACTTCGAGTCTAAATTTTGATTTAGCTGATTGAAAGCTGCCATGATGTCCATCCTCGTCGGAGCCTCGTCCTGATCGCTGCTAGCATCCAGCCTGGTGCTAGCGCTAGCCTCGTCGCTAATTTCATCTGTCGTAGTTTGTTTCTCGGCACTTTTGCTCTTCTGCGGTTTCCCCATGTCTCTGTTACGCTTCAACAGCTTATACTGCCGCCTTTTTTAGGCCTCTAAGGAAGAAATGTATTGTTAAATTATATATTTTTCTGAGGAGGAAGCGGAGCCTCTCAAAAACGTGACTACTCCATAAAACTCACAAAAACTCACCTCTTCAATCTGGCTTTTCATGTGTGATTGTTTTTGTATTATTTGACTTTAACTTTAACTATATATTTATTTGTTGTTCCTTTCTTCTCTTTTCTTTTTTCTTCACTATTATCTGTAAAGCGTCTTTGAGCACCTGTAAAAGCGCTAACAAATTAAATCTATTATTATTATTATTATTATTATTATTATTATATACAGCCAAACCGGAAGTCCGGGCCAGGCGATTTTCAATGCCCCCAACTGTTATTCCTGTGATATGAGAATGAGTTCGAACCGCGATAGCCAGGGGCTCAATTGCCAGTACAAATAGTAATGGAGATAGAGGGCACCCCTGATGTGTACCTCTCGATAGTGCAAATGGTGCAGACACTATGCTATTGGTTAACACTTCTGCACCTACAAAAACCCTCCCCGAACCCAAATCGGGATAATATTTCAAATAGATACGGCCACTCCACCATGTCAAAAGCCTTTTCCGCATCCAGGGACAGAATGGCCGTATCTGGAGCCCCCCTTTCTGTATGTAAAATATTGATCAAGCTCCTAATATTGTGGAAGGCCTGTCTGCCCTTGACAAAGCCATTCTGATCCAGGCCCACCAGTGTAGGCAGTTGATTTTCAAGCCTTAAAGCCAGTGCTTTAGCGATCAATTTTGTATCTGAATTAAGCAATGATATAGGCCTATAAGAGCCACACCTGGAGGGGTCTTTACCTGGTTTTAGGATAACTGTTATTAATGCACCCTGTAAAGTTGGGGGAAGACAACCCTTTTCGAATATCTCCTCGACCATATTCAGGAGCGGTGGCAGCAGTTTGTTTTTAAAGGCTTTATAGATGTCTATGGGGATCCCATCAGGACCAGCTGCCTTTCCACCCTTCATGTTAGTCATGGCCTCAGACAATTCTAATAGTTGTATTGGTTTATCTAAATTAGCTTCTCGTTCCTCAGACAAACATGGAAAGTGTATCCCGTCCAAAAAAACTGACTGAGTCTTTGGGTCGCCGGGGGGCTCAGACTTGTATAGGTGATTATAAAATGTTGAAAATGATTCATTAATTTCTTTAGGATCTGATGTAATATTTCCAGCATTTTCGTTTATCGCTCTTTCGCCATGTAATGCCTTAATTCACCAGGCTAGTAATTTGCCTGCTTTCTCCCCTTGGTCCTAAAATGACATTCTGTTGATACTTGCCAAGGCTTTATTGGACGATAGTTCATTGTAGTGGTCTCTTTGTAGTGTCAATTTGCATTGTAGATCAGGTGTGTCGTTAAGGGCTATGTCCCTTTCCAGTTGTTTTATTTCTTTTTCTAAATCAGACATTTGACGACGGAATTTGTTCGATTTAGAGCTTGTGTAGCTAATTATCTGAGCTCTAATGTACGCCTTAAATGCCTCCCACCTGACAGAGGGAGAGGTCTGTGTAGTGTTTATTTTAAAGTACATATACTGTACGTATATGTGAGAATCCAGGAAGCTTACAAAACTTGGGTCATGCAGCCACTTTGTATCAAAACTAGGGGTGCACCGAATGGGAAATTCTTGGCCGAAACCGATACCGAAAATAGGAAACAGCTGGCCGAAAACCGAATGCCGAAAGGCCGAAAATGATTAATAGAAATATATATATATATATATATATATATATATATATATATATATAATGTATACATTTTTTACCAATGTTGTTCAGCTGCCTGATTATGGAAAAATAAATGATTATGGCAAAACTTAACTTAAATAATAATCACTATTATGGGTCCATAAAACATTTATTCAGCACTTTTGAATGCATACAGTACATTAATTCCATGTCAAGTGCATTTTCTTTTCTCTGTAGGATAACTACAACAAAGTGCATTCAGAACAAAGCCAAGGTGCTTTAAAACTGCATTAACATCTAGGCCAGTAGGCCTACAACAAAATAGTGTAAATAAAGACTGTAACAGCCAGGCCTTCAACAACAACAAATGCACCTTTAAGTGCATGCATACAAATGTGCAAAATGGATAAATCCACATGAATGTAACTATTTACAAATGAAATTACAACTGAATTTCAAGAATCTGTAAATAAGGCTGTCTGTCCTCATAAGCAAAGTAGTAAACATGTATAAAGATACATACAGTGAAAACTGGATACAAAATCCACAATCAATTACAAATTAAATTACAATTTCAAGAATCTGCAAATAAGGTGGTCTGTCCTCATGAGCAATGTAAACAACATTGTATCATTTAGATACCGAAAGTACAATATATTGAACACTGTGCTGCTGTCATTTCCCCCTAATGATAACCTGAGATGGTGAATTATAACTCACAATGAAAATTGTTCAGGAAAGTGGGTATAGAGTAGACATGTAGAACTAGATAAGCTTATGATAAGCCAGCCTTGTCTACTTATTAAGGAAAAGTGGGAGGTTATTTTTAATGAACATTAGCTTCTCTGCTTTATCAGCCATAAGTCTGTTCCTCTTCTCATCAAGCACATGAGAGGCAGCGCTGAACAGTCTCTCGCTGTCAGTGCTTGTGATTTGATCTTACTCCGCATATTTGTCCGGGTGTTGAGCTGTCCTCGAGCTGTGAGCCAGCCGCGAGCATGGTCGCGCGCCGTGCTTGTCGCCGCGTTTTGAGTACGTCATCACAACAACACGTTAGCTTACCAACGTAACCCTGTTCCCTGACATTCGGTGATATTTTTTCGGTGCTCGAACCCTTTCGGCCAAAAGCCGAAAGGGCCTTTTTAACCATTTTCGGCCGATAATTTTCGGCGGCCGAATATTCGGTGCATCCCTAATCAAAACGCCATCTCGGCTTTACTGCAGTGTAGTCCAAGGTTAATGGGGATGATCCGAGATTACTGTGCTGCCGTAGATACAATTCTTAATATTTGGCATTAGGTTTTTGGAGATTAAGAAATAATCAATGCGTAAGTAAGTATGGTACGTGGAAGAGTGGCATGACAATTCCTTCTTGTCAGGGTTTAGGACTCTCCATATGTCACATAGACTCATATCTGTCATGAACTGTGAGATCACCCTCCTTGTCTGTACGTGGGAGGCATCTATGCCTGAAGATCGGTCTACAAGAGGGTTGAGGGTGAAATTAAAATCCCCACCCATTATAATGTTACCTCTAAGTGAAGAGATATTTAGAAAAAGATTATTGTAAAGAAGTTGGTCGTCAATATTTGGCCCATAAACATATATTAAATTAAGTTGTTCACCCAATAAGGTAACTTGTATTATTATATATCTACCCCCTATGTCCGCATTGATGTCGGTCACTTGAAAAGGGACCGATTTATGAATGAGTATTGCCACTCCCCTTGAGTGTGACGCAAAAATGACGCAGTTATGACCTTTCCCTGCCATAGTCTTCTTAAACGCAAAATCTCAGTGGATGTTAGGTGGGTCTCCTGCAGGTATATTACCTTGGATTGCAAAAATGTTATTCTAGTCATTACTTGTTTTATTTTAGATAAGCCCCCTAGCCCTCTAACATTCCATGCTGATATTTTAAAAACGTTATCAAGTGTCATTAACCCATCCCTCCAAAATGATCAAAAGGGAAATATTGAATTGTAAATATTGTAAATATATACATTGTAAATATTGAAGCAGCAACTACTCGTCTACCAGACCACATTGCCACATCAAGGATCACATATAAACAAACATAAAAATACAAAAACACACCATAAGAAAACATGAACCCTCCGTCTCCCCAAACGAGACGTGAAACACTCTCACCAACGGCCTTAACGAAACGCGCCGTCCTCCTCATCTCTTCCATGTAAGAGCTCCTAGGCTATTTAACCGATCCTTTAAGAGGAGCAGTTAAACCAATAACTAACCACTGCAAGAACCCCTCATCTTCGACCAATATATATTCAAGGGATGAAAGAGACCAAAAGCAACAACAAATCCGAAATATTGCAAAAACATTAGGACAAATTAAACATCCATACAGTATTTTTAACCCACCCTAAACATGAAATGTGGTGCATTCAACACTGTTTTAAATCACTACCACAGATCGAGATAACGGAGATAAGCTTAAAAGTTAGTTGGGCGTTACAATGCATGAGTGAGCTGTAATAAGCCTGAACAGAGATATGAATGCAGATGAAACTTCAAACGACGTAATGTGGATCGTATCATTTCCAAGTGAAAACTAGTGACCAATAGTATTAGCTTTGTATCTTAATTCCAGCAGAGCATCATTATTCCTTCCGGAACAAACTAGGGGCATAGCGGTGTGTCAAACCTCGTAAAATTACAGTGCGTTCTTCATCAGTAATGCCAGGATATATCCATAGGCTTGAAGCGTTGAAGTCTGTACAAACCATAGTTCAAGTTGTACAAGGAACAAAAAAAAATTATCCGCTGGATGATCCAAATTATGTAAACTCACCACATCTAGCCGTTGTCTGTATCCTTTCCATCTCGAAGAAATGACTCAACCTCTTCAGGGTTATTGAACACACGTCTTTTCCCGTTGTGCAGCGTGTACATCCTGGCAGGGAAAATAAGGCCGAATTGTATTCCCCGGGTACGGAGCTGTTGCTTCACTTCGCCATACTTCATACGCCGCTTCGTCACCTCCGCTGAGAAGTCGGGGAAAAACATGATATGGCGAGTCCCCTTTATCACCTTTCCTTTGGCTTGTGCCGCCTGCATCACCCTGTATTTATCCCTAAAGTTTAAAAACTTTACGATGAGAGGTCTCGGGGGAAAAGGGGAGTTGGGCTTCGGTCTGCATCCCGGGATTCTGTGAGCTCGCTCGATTACCAACGGTGTTGGGAAGTTTTTGGGACCGAGTACTTCTAGTATCCATTTCTCCAAAAACGATTCCACGTCTCTACCTTCGTAGTTTTCTGGGAGACCAATAACACGTAGATTTGACCTCCTATCGCGATTTTCAAGATCGTCTACTTTCTCGGTGAGTGGTGTAATCACCTTCTCCATCCCGTTCACTGTGTTATGAAGCACCATCACGATATCCTCTGTCTCACCAATGCGATCTTCTGCCTGTGTTAATCTTCCCGAGTCGAAGCTGAGATCCGTTTTAATTTCCGAGATTGCAGCCAGAATCTCATCATTACGGGTGGTAACGTCTGCTCTTAGGGAGTGGATTGCTTCTAATATTTTGCCGTTAGATTCAGCTTGGGCTGAGCTAGCTATGAGGTTCCCGCTGGCTCCCCCGGCATTGGCATTAGCCGTGTCCATCTTTAGCTTAGCTTGCCTGGTTGTTGGTGGAGTTCTTTGTGTTCTGGAACAATTCGGCTTCAGCTTTGGTATATTTTTGGGTATATCAGATTGCCATTGCTTTATGTCTCAAACTGTGGGTTTTTATGATTATTTAACTGGTCAGTATTAGGTAGAAGGATGGAATTGATTGGAGAATCGAGGCTCGTCACCTGTTCAGCCGTCTGCCATTACCGGAACCTTTTCTGTCTTCTTGTTTTAATTTGTATAACTAAACAACTAAAAACAATAAGGTTAGCAAGTAGAATATTTGTGACGTTATTGGAGTGGTAACGTTAGCCGTAGTCAATCAGATTAACGTTATTCTGACAACGAAACATGTATTTATTTTCTATTTTAGCTGCCTGCTCCCGTGTTAATTGTTAGGTTTCATTCACACTGACTCAGGGGGAAAACCGCTCCTCTTTCCAATCATTCGGCAGGGGTAACATTACGGAAGAGCCGCAGCGGACTTGAATACTGAAGTATTATTTGAATAATTTGAAGGATTAAAGTAACGTATTATAACAAGTTTTATATAGCGTATTTCTGGTATATTCATTTTTAGGTCACCTGATATATAGAATGTGTGTTAAACTTGTGATTTCTGCCTTAAGTAAAATGATTACCCGTGGATGAGTATTTTTCAGAAAGTCAGTAGAAAAGGCTCGGGAGTCTCTTTGCTAATCAATGGTCTTTGCAAATTAACAGCAGATGTACCCATGTTAATTGAATTGGTAAGAGGTCAGAGGAACTCCAAGAGAGGGGCTTCCTCAGACCTAATACAATTGAAGTCTTGTTGATTAGTGGTTCATATCCAGCATGTTAAGAAACGATAAGGATGTTGGTGTGTTGAAATGTATGTGCGTTTACTGAAAGACTCTTAACAGAGCAGGAGACTCTTCAGGTTTACACATATTATATTTTGACCTAAATCAAAATATAATATTATTTTCAAAGGCCTTTTTAGTCTGATGCTTCGATTAATTTTAAACAGACAGTTCAACAAAAGGATACCCAAAAAATGTAATTTTATCATGTAAATATTGAATTGTTCTCTCTTAGTAAGATCCCATTTTCAATAAAATTGTTGTTTTACCTTGACTTGAAGATGAAGTCCATTTGCCTATCCAAAAAATCTCTATTACTTTTTTGTAAAAGTCCTCCTTATCTTCGTGTAGTTTCAAAAGTCTATCATAAATTGAATCGATAGATTTATGATTAAAATATTATAAAAGTAGGGTAGACATGTGGATATTATCCGGCTGAACAAAACGTGCATTTATCTAACAGGTACGTTTCCCGCAGATCTTATTTCAAGCTATTTTCTAAAATCCTATGGAGAAATCTCATTGCTTTTTTGTGGAGGGAAACGATGAGCAGCTTACTTCCGGGTTTTATGACGCGTCTCTCGTCTCCTCTTCACACACCACACTTTTCAGCTCTGAATGATGTGAGATGACGTATGGTGGGGATGGTCATTATTTTTTGCCACACACATTAAATAGGACAATACTCTGAGCATGCGCAGTGTAGTTTTTACAGTCACCATTCACTTAGACAGTGAGAGGGAGGGGCAGGATCGGGTTTTGTCCCAAATGGCTCTAAACAGCTCAATGGGCACACACTGTAGACACTAATTAGAAGAACACAGACTAAAACAGCAAAGTACAGACAAATCAGATAATTAAACATGATCTTAAAATATATTTTATATATATTTTAATGTATTCTTTGCATTTTGTTGTAATCGTTATTTGTAATACTTTCTGCTGACACTAGATGGGGCTGTGCCACCTGCCCCTAATGACCAGTCGCCACTGGGTGGTTTACATTTAGTCACATAGGCTCCTTTAACATTTACGAAGCATTTGTCCAGTATATTGTCTTTTCTGGTGTGATCTTTAACTTACTGTTGGAACCCAGGTAACACAGTCTCTAGGCGACATTGGTTCATCTCCCCGAGCACTATTGTCGGTGCATCGGGGTGGCTGAGTTTGTTCTGCTTTGTTCGTTATTCTCGCGTCCAGGAGAGAAGCTTTAAAAAGGGAGACTAATGGAGACTCTGAGAAGGTTCAAATGGGTACTTTAATTAAAAAAGGCGCGGTAATGTTACAAGCAGAATATTGTTCAGGTGAGAGAGAGAAAAGCTCCCTCTCTCTGGTCGGCCGAGCAGAAAAGAGCCCACAAGCATTCGTCCTTCCTGCTTGCTGGCTGTTTGCTCCTCCTCTCTGGGGGCTGTGGTGACGTAGGGGACTTATTAGACTTAGAGTGTGTGAACGTTGTGATCAGCTGTTTTAGCGCAGTGTTGCTGTACAGACTGCCGTTAAAAGCAGCCCTGTCTGTGCACACGGACACCGACTCTGTCGTCCGGGCCTTCTGGAAAAGCTTCACAAGTACGTCGGTACGCAAATGCGCTTTGTGACACAAGTGACAAAACGCATTTCAGATTGTTGCCGCGCATGCGTACCTGCGTACCACTTATGTGCACCCCTGCCTATAAGGGACATTTGAGCGATACACACCCCAAACCCACTGAACAGATTACCCAAGATCCTCAGCTTGAAGCTCGGTGATTTGGATGTTTTGGCCGCAATGCATGTTGGGATATGATGTTAATGTGATATGATATCCGAAAACATTAAAAAAAAAAATAATAATACTTTATTCCGAGTGTTCTTGCTTTTCTCTTTGGAAGTCATCACATAACGGCATTGTAATACACGGTTCGGCTGCATTAAATATTAGACATCTGCCGTAGTTCTTTATTTATAGAGCCCTGATGAGAAGACGTCTGGACAAACTTGAAGAACTGCCGCCCAAACTGAATGTGACGTGGATCATAAATATATCAACAATTAAACAACATCTTGCATTTCTTTTCACAAAATACGTCTCCTTGCAGTATTAATAGTAATTCGGCTGACTTTTATATTTGATCCAATTGGTAGATAGGTTATATTTACACCATAACGGTGCACAGCTGATATAAAAGTAAATGTAGTTTTTAAAGATATTACTGATTTTCTTTGAATATAAGAATGTAAATACTGAGTTGAGAGAATAGTCAGGGGATTTGGGTGATGGGAGACACATCTATGGAATCAAAATTTCAATAGCTTACCATTAAATGATTGATATGCCTATCTGTGATTTTTTACAAATCAGATATTAATGTGTAGAAGTAAAACATGAGAAAATAGCATAGCAATATCCTGTAAAATTATGTCAAAACATGAATAAAACTACACATCTTCAGATGTTATACATACATAAGTGTCCTACACTAATAATACAAAGTTATTATTAGTATGCTGTGTGTACATTGAGTGCACCGCCTAGTGGTTAAAGCATGTTATTGAATTATTTTTATTGAATAATGTTATTTTTGTTGAATAATGTTATTTGATGAAAAAAATATTAAGAGTACATACTTTCATAGGGGGAAAGTAGAAGGTCAATGATAGAAATATAGAATATAAAAAATCAAGAAGATACTGTAAGTGATCTCTACAATAAAACCGTTTAGTGCTGGATGTACAAAGATATTTAATAGGAGGATGTGCAAAACAGACAAACTAATTTACCTTTATTAACACATTAAAGAATACTTTAGGTTAAGGTTTTCTTTCAAATAAGAAAAAAGCTTTGGGGTATCTATCTACAGATAAATATTAAGCCTGACAAAGTACTTAACGTCTAAAATATTGCTTTCCTGCAATGTTAACTATGTTGAAGCACTTATTTTAACTGATATTATACACATTAATTGTACTCTTATGTATGTAGATAGTATAAGAAATGTGCAGAATTTGACAGTTTAATGTTGGAGGTATAAACACATATTGATAGATGTCTTGTAATGCACTGTTGAGGAACCTGACTGTGACCCAAGTTTTTCATTCATTGCATAACGACACTGTAGTTGTGTATATGTCAATAAACCTTAGAAAATCTTGAAAGGGATGTTCAAAATAGCAATTATATACAGTTTTTAATTAACTATTAGTAGAGAATAACGAGTAATGAATATACTTTATAGAGATCTGCAGATAAATGTCTAGTCTTCTCAAGCACCAACTATCAAATATCTCTCCTGATTGTTTGCATTTGACAATCACTTTGCCTGAATTTGACTCAGGTGTAACTAAAGTCTGCTTTAAGGGTTGTTTATATTTCACATCATTAATCAGAATCTGCAAAGTAACTAAAATAAATGTAGTGGAGTAAAAATACCAGGTTAACCTCTGAATTATTGTGGAGTAGAATTACAAAGTAACAATGAGCTGTCATGTGGGTATATATTAATGCTGCCCATTATGGATACAAGCGATTTTCACCCGATTTAGTAATTACATGTTTTAAATGTGTACACACCAATGTGTTTCCTATCGCCTAAACCTCCAGGACTGTACACAGTTTAATACTGTCAACTTCTAATTTTGGGAAAAACAAAAACGTCTCTTAAAACTACAATTCCCAGTAGAGACGTGCCATAGAGAACATGTTGCGAAACACAATAGCCAGCATGTCTAGTTCTCGGGGGGCGTTCAAGACCAGTTTTGAATAGTCTGCCTTGGTTTCGTTCCATTTCAAAGAGCTTGACGCTCGACGTAACCTTGGCGCACTGCCACTCCAACTTCCAATCCCAGAGCTTGAAGATTAATCACGTGGTTTGTCAACGGGACTGTAGTCCCAAACGATAGCTGTGGATTATGATTAGGCCTACAAGGTTTTAGTTCCACGATACCACCAAACATCTACTCTGGGGTACGACATTCTAGACAGTCATTTCTGGGAGAAGATTTTGGTCAGTTACAACAGTTGTAGAATTTCATCCCTTAAAAGTTCCTACTTCAGTAACTTTGGGTGGTCTGTTCTAATGCAGTGATAAAGTCCCTGAAATGGTGTGAAAACCGGTGGAATATCACTAACTCATTATACTAATTTATCTTCAATGGTCTACTTAAATAACTATGCTAACCCCTTTAACAGTGTGTGGATCCTTGGGTGTCCGAGCATGTGACAATTACTCCCTCCTTTAACAAGGATTTTAAAGACAGAAGTAATTTCATTAATGGTTTGTAGTTCAATTCAGGAATTTTCACTTATGGCAGATATGTTTCTCCTTTAAATAATATCTCTAAATGTCAGGTCATCTGGTGAATGGATGACCATTAGGAGGTGGTGGCGCTTGTCTTTTAAAACTCATACTCTGGTGCAGTGCGCTCCCTCTGAAGCTGCAAGTAAGATTTAAAACATCTGCAGGGTGGGTTGAGCGACCCCTTCTCCCTGAATGATATTTGTTGTCAAAAATATGCACCATCACAATGAGTGATCCAAAGTCCCGCATGCATTACTCCCAATTATATTCGTTTTTCAAAATTACAATTTATAATCGCTCTTTGCCCAGTTTCTTTTTAAAAAACTCTACATCTTGGACGACAAACAAATTTGTTTCCACTTTAACAGTTCTCCTGTGGTAATAACCATGCTACAATGGTGAAATCAATACTTTAGATTGGAATACTATCTTTGGCTTGGTACTAGCTCTACCTTTAACATAAAAATAAAGATTGGTCTGCTTCTATAGAGTGGTTACTAAAACTATCCCTTTAAACTGTAGATTTATTTTTGTAACAAATTAAATCTTCCCCAAATTCGCACATGAATCGGAATCTCTTCAAGAATAATTTTTTATATGATGAAAAGATTGAATAAAATGTTCTACCCTCAGTGTGTTTTTAGGATTACCTAATAGTTTCCTCTTTCTTACTTTATAAATTTACCAATTGATTAATTCGTGGCTAATAAATCTTTTTCTTTACGTATTTCTCGTTGGTGAATAAGTGTTTTTATGTGTAAACTCACTCACTCCCGTTTTCCTTCTCACCCCCTATGGTTGTCAAGCCACGACCCCCTCACGTTCTGCTGGACCATGCCAACTCCTCCGTCCTGTCCTCTCCTCCGTCCACCTTCTCCTCAGTCCATCCACTCTTGGATCCTTCCGCTGTAACTCTCTCCAGTGGCCCAACTACTTTGCATTTCATCTCCTCCTTTACAGTCTCTTCGCTGTTGCATGGAGGGCGTATTCCGCTCTCATGTCCCACACTCTGCTCTTGTGCCAAATCTCGTGGCTCAGCTTGGAACTTCATGTCCTGCGGGGGACCGATGAGAGTGTGCCTTTTTATGTCAGCTGGTTTTGGTTCTGGATGCCTCAGGTGGAGATGGTTCTGGATGCAGTCTCGTCGTTTTTGTTTCAGCTCTGGTTCTCTGTCTGTTCAATGGAGAAGGAGGAGTCTCCTGTGGTGAGGTCTTTTGTCTGCTTGGAAGATGGGGTCGTAGCGGTCTGACAGGCAGAGAGAGAGAGAGAGAGAGAGATCTCGGGACGCATTACCTATAGATAATTCTAACACACTGAGGTAAAATAAATCCAACCTTTTCCAATCTATTTTTCTAATCTTACTATCTGTCTTAGATGTTAAATCTCATCTAAACCCAGTTAATGTCTCCTAATAATTTTACCATATCCCTAAACATTGTTTTCACCCACTGTAACATGGCTACTTCAAATAACTATTTCAGGTAACCATTTTCTTCTATAAATTGAAATACCTACATGTTTCAAGCACCACATATTTCACACACTATAAAAGAACGTCCCCATATTTTCTCCATCAATTTAAATCTCACTGTTATTTAGATCATAAGTAACTTTTTGTGACTGGACATATCTGCAATGTCGCCACTATCTGCTGTGGAATTTTGTTCATATAATTTGTACGTACAAAGCTGTACTTGTGGGTTAGTAGCCTGTTTCTACTGTAATCATTTTCAATAATTGTGCTCAGGTCACCGGTCGGTTGTCCATAGTCTTAACAGGGGGTGTTTCCGGTACAGACTAAAACATGGATCCAGTGTATTTGGAGATTCCCAAAATCTGTAAATCCCCATCACTTACATTACATATCCTGATCACATATCCTCATCTCATCATTTGATACAAGAACTGCATATAGGGGGGGTGAATCATCTTTATTATAACCGCCTCTGATTTGGGAACAAGTATTTCTAACTCCTCCTCTTGTTGCTCAGCTAATCTTTTGGCTCTGGGAATAAGTGAAAGTCTCTGAAACACAGCTGGAGTTCTGTTAGTGATGTGGGCATTCTCTATGAGTGAACTAATGGATCCATGTCTTACATGATATTGTACTCCCCATCCAACCGGAAAGTTGCCAAGTGTAATGAGCACAATCAATCAATCAATGTTTATTTATATAGCCCAATGTCAAAAATGTTACATTTGTCTCAGTGGACTTCACAGTTTGTACAGAATATCAGAATGACAATACGACACCCTTTGTCCTTAGACCCTCACATCGTACAAGGAAAAACTTCCAGAGAAAACCCACAGTTTAAAGGGAAACATGGGAGAAACCTCAGGGAGAGCAACAGAGGAGGGATCCCTCTCCCAGGACGGACAGATGTGCAATAGATGCCGTGTGTAAATTGAAAAGATAATACATTTGCAACATAGGTAGTCAAAATGTTTGGAAATGCATGTGTGTATAATAGAAAGATGAATCCACAAGGATATCCATCCAGGACTTATGATCCAGGACCACAGCCACGAATCAAGATCCAGGACTCGCGATCCATGACACAGGACTGCAGGATCATCCATGACTCCGGATCCTGACGTATATAGACACCAAAAAGAAAGAAATTTGGGGAAGCTGGGTTAATCGGAACATGAGAGTACACAGGTATAGACAGAGAGAAGGAAGAAGTAAGATGTCCCCCGACAAACTAAGCCTATATCAGCAAAACTAAGGGCTGAATCGAATCAGCCCTAATTATAAGCTTTATCAAAAAGGAAGGTCTTAAGCGCACTCTTAAAATCGGATAGGGTGTCTGCCGCCCGAACACAAACTGGAAGCTGATTCCACAAAATTGGAGCTTGACAAGAAAAGGCTCTGGCTCCCATTGTACTTTTAGAGACTCTAGGAACAACCAACAACCCTGCATTCTTGGAACGCAATGCCCTAGTAGGACAGTAGGGTATAATGAGTTTTTTAAGGTAAGATGGCGCCTGCCCATTAAGGGCTTTGTAGGCGAGAAGAAGAATTTTAAATTCTATCCTGTGTTCTATAGGGAGCCAGTGTAAGGCAGCCAGAACAGGAGTAATGTGGTCCCTTTTCCTAACTCTGGTTAGTACACGAGCTGCAGCATTTTGAATCAGCTGAAGCGACTTGACTGACTTCTTGGTACACCCTGATAATAAGGAGTTACAATAATCCAGCCTTGAAGTAACAAATGCATGGACTATTTTCTCTGCATCGTTTTGAGGCAAGATATGCCTGATTTTTGCAATGTTACGTAGATGGAAGTAGGCGGTCCTTGAAATTGATTTTATGTGGCTGTTAAAGGATAAATCAAGATCAAATATAACACCAAGATTCCTTACAGTCTCACTGGAGGCCAAATTAATGCCATCCATAGTTAGTATATCTTTAGATAATTTGTTTCGTAGATTCTTCGGGCCAAGTACAATAACTTCAGTTTTGGTCGTGTTTAACATCAAAAAATGTAAGGTCATCCACGTTTTTAAGTCCTTGAGGCAGTCTTGAATTTTATTTAGATGATTAATTTCATCAGGCTTGATTGATAAATATAGTTGAGTATCATCCGCATAACAATGAAAGTTTACAGAATGATTCCTTATAATATTGCCTAACGGAAGCATATATAGTGTGAACAAAATAGGTCCAAGCACTGAGCCCTGTGGCACTCCATGGCTAACTTTGGTTTGCATGGAAGATTCATCGTTGACACGTACAAACTGAGAGCGTTCAGATAGATAGGACCTAAACCAGCCTAAAGCAGTTCCCTGTATGCCAGGGGTTCTCAAAGTTTTGATGAGTGAGGGCCAATTTAGGTACCCAATATTGGATTGCGGGCCGCCCAAGAAAAAACGGAACACAAAATTCCAAAACAAATCTTTTCTTTATTGCACACACACACACACACACACACACACACACACACACACACACACACACACACACACACACACACACACACACACACACACACACACACACACACACACACACACACACACACACACACACAGAGAGTATTGCGCTGGAGTTAGTGATATGCTGTGGATTTCCTGTCTTATCAGCAGGGCCCTGTTTCAGAACCAATTCCAGCTACTCAAGCACCACAGGATAGTCTCTGCAAGACAAATACAGAGAGACAGAGAGGGGGGAGGGAGAGAAAGAGACTTTTAAAATAGAAGCTTACCAAAGACCACAATAACACAGTATTCATCATCATCATTGTTATTATTATTGTTGTTGTATTTGTAACACAAATCGGCTATTATTGCCTGTCATCAACATACCTTTTCCTACTTTGAATGGGATTTATGGTGCTGTCGTCTGTTGGCTACTATTCCTTTGATGTCCGGTTCCATCTCCGTTGTTGCTATACGAAGGAGAGCATGTAGATGGGCATCCGTCAGCCTGGATCTCAGCTGGGATTTGTTGATGGCCATGGTTGAGAAGGTTTTCTCACAAATGTATGTGCTTCCGAACAGAGAGGCCATTCTGATGGCATGTTGGCGAAGTGCAGGGTACGTAGATGGGGAAAGTCCTTTGTAGAACTCGATGCGATTCTTGTCTCGATATGCTGCTCTGGCCTCAGAGCTCTCCTGCAGGTCGATGAGCTCGAACTGCATTTCTGCAGGCTCTTCTTCGGGTGCACATGTGAAGGGATCTTGGAATAGGTTGAATGACTTCTCGTGGTCACTGAAGTCCGAGAAGCGGTGGTGGAATTCCTCTTGGAGTTTTTCCATGAGGTTGTGGTTCTTGTCTGAACACAGGTGATGTAAAACGTCACATTCACCTGCGAGCACCTTGCAGGTGGGGAAATGGGTTAGATCCCCCTCTCTGAGCTGTCCCTGCACTAGTTGAAGTTTTCGCTGGAAAGCTTTGACGCTTTCAAACAATGTGGAAATGAGCTTCCCATGGCCCTGCAGCTTCACATTGAGATCGCTGAGAAAGGTGTTCAGGTCAACAAGGAACGCTAGGTCACAAAGCCATTCAGTGTCACTTAACTGTGGCAGATCTTGTCCTTTTGATTGCATGAACTCAGCGATTTCTTTCCTCAAATTAAAAAAACGCTTCAGTGTGGCACCTCTGCTCAGCCACCTGACAGCAGTGAAGTATATGACGTCACCAAATTCAGCCTCTGATTGCACCAAAAAAGTTTTGAATTGACGGTGATTCAGACCTCTGGACTTTATGAAATTCACTGTCTTGACAACAATGTCCATGACATGTTTCATTTCAAGCGTATGAGCAGCAAGGGCTTCTTGGTGAATTATGCAGTGATATTTGATTAGGTTCTCACCTCCGTTATTGGCCACTTTGTCGCTGAGCAAAGAGACAGCGCCCGCCTTTCTCCCGACCATGGCTGGCGCTCCATCTGTTGTGACACCGACCATGGATGTCAGCTCCACATTGTATGCATCGAGACTACGACACACAGCATCACAAATGTCGATTCCCCTTGTTCTGTCTTTGATACTCTCCATGCTTAGCAGTTCCTCGCCTATTTCAAAGTCCTCCGTGACCGTTCGAATGAAAATCAGCAGTTGTGCAGTATCAGAAATGTCTGTACTCTCATCCAGTGCTATAGAAAAGGACCCCTTGCCTAGGCCTTCCACACGTAGTCCCAATTGCTCTTTGAGATCATTGGCCAGATCTTCGATTCGTCGTGTCACTGTGTCATTCGATAAACTTATGTCACGGAACTTTGACTTTTGTTCAGGGCATACAATGTCAGCCACTTTCAAAATGCAGTCTCGCACGAATTCTCCATCACTGAACGGCTTGCTCCGCCTGGCAATTTCGTGAGCTACCACATAGCTAGCCTGTGTTACAGCTTCACCGGATTTTGCAAGATTTGTGAAAACTGACTGCTGGGCAGTTAAACCTCTTTGAAGTTGTTCAAGTTTAGTTCTGCGCTCCTTGCCCATGAACTTGTCATACATTTTATGATTGGTATCATAATGGCGTTTTATGTTATACTCCTTGAGCATTGCATTCACCTGCTTGCAGATGAGGCATATCACTTTATCCGACCCCTGAGGTAAAACGAAGTAAGCGTTGCTCCATTTCTCCTGGAACTTCCTTTTCTCCTCACTGACAAAACGTTTTTTACGCGACGGCCCTGGCTCCTCCATCTCGCTTAAACAACGAAAACTTCCAACAAATTTTGTTTCCGATGTTCACGTGAACACTTTGCCGCCTTTGGGACGTGCATCCAATCAGGGAGTGAGTTTGGGGATGCTCGCGCTGGGGGTATTCAGTGGAAATAACAGTGTGCCTGAGTGTGGACGTTGGGAGAGACAGCTTGTTGTTTTATTATTGTATAACCGGACTTTTGTGTGCGTTCATATACTTAACCACACACGCAAACACACACACTCTTTCTCTGCCGTTACATAGCAGACACTACTTTATCTGTCAAGTTGTCTCCGATGCCACCACAACTTCCTGTCAAACACGTTATCTCGCCTTCAAAATAAAAGCATGCAAACGGAACTGGAAGTTAACCTAAATTAAATCCAAAATACACATAAAACTACAACGAAGGCAACAAAAACAATGCAACATCTCCTTCAGTCTCAGAGGACACAAAGTTGGGTTATCTACAGACAGTGACTAGCTAAAATCGCTAGCTAACTCCCGTTTCTGATAACTTACAACAGATTTTCCGCTTAACTGCAACTCGCGAGATTTGCGGGATTTGCGAGATTCAGGTTACCAAATAAGGAGTGAGAGTGACGCGTAGAGGAACCGGAAGCTGCGCTAGCCTCCGGTGGCTACCATAATGCTATAATTTAGTTTCTCCGATTTTTGCACAAAAATGGATTGATGGACCATCAATAAATAAGCCATGCCTGCTTCATGTATGGAAGAGGACCAGCGCCTCAAGAAAGCAATCATATCATCAGGTGTGGTCTCTAACATTTATAAATTATTATCTAGGGCTGCCCCGAATACCTATTCTCCTGTCCAACTGTCCTGGGAGCATACCTTGAATATCTCTCTGTCTGCTTTGCAATGGAACTCCATTTGGCAGTCAGCTATGTTCTCTTCTAAATGTGTAAGATTCAGGATCATACAGTTCAAAATTCTCAATAGAGCTTACATCACCCCTGTTACAAAATCCAAGACGGACAATAAACACAGAGATTTATGCTGGCATGAATGTGGCAAGCGAGGTACATTGTTGCACCTACTCTGGGAATGCCCAGCGGTAAAAAAAACTTTGGTCAGAAGTAATATCCTTATTGTCTGAATCTTTAAAAGTTAATTTCCCTACATGTCCCATTGCATGTCTACTGGGTCTCAAGCCAGATGGCAATCCTGCAAGGACTACCGATCGGCTCTGGACATTGGCCTGTTTAGCTACAAAAAGACTCATCCTATTAAACTGGAAGGAACGCAAACCAGCCTGCTTTACTAGGGACTCATGGCTGAGGGAGTATCTGGACCTACTGAACATGGAGCGTGCAGCTTCTCTGCTGGGGGATTTTGAGGGGAGACAGGAGGATTGCGGTTCACTGTCCGCAGCTCTCCTATCTAACCCTGTCAATATGGCATCTCCTGTGTAATGTATAATGTATTGTGTATGTAATGTCCTGTGTATGTCACAATCAGCTGTCTTAGGAAGTCATCCTTGCATCCACCCCCCCCCCCCCCCCCCTCCCCCATTACGTTTTGTTTAGTTGTTTGTTGTTACATGTTTTGATGTACGGTTTGTTATCTGGAGCAATGTCTGTTAAAAAAAAAATATATATATATATATATATATATATATATTTTACTGTACTTGGGGTTTAACAGGTTAACTATCGCGGGCCGCCAGAAACATTTCCGAGGGCCGCCATTGGCCCGCGGGCCGCACTTTGAGAACCCCTGCTGTATGCCAACTAATTCTGAATAAGGACCTGGTGCACGGTACACTGTAACAAATAAGATTGGCTGCAAAGTTTTCCAGGTCTGATGCGTAAGACTAAAAACGAGGCTTCCAAAAGGAGGTATAATTTAATTTTTGTTTAGTATTGATAAGTAAACTTGAGTCAAAGATTGCTGCAACTCCACCTCCTCGGCCGGTGTCTCGGGCAATATGAGTATTGATATGGCTGGGTGGAGTGGCCTCATTTATGCTGACATATTCTTCATGTCTCAACCAAGTTTCAGTGAGACAGCATATATCAATATTATAGTCTGATATTAAATCATTTACCAATATTGCTTTTGATGCTAGAGATCTTATGTTTAAGAGACCACATTTAATCTTCCTGTTTTGTTGCACTGTAGTAGTTGTTACATTTACTTTTATTAGGTTATTATGTATGACACCTCTATTAGGTTTTACCTTAAATTGTCCTTGGGCAGACACACACACCGTTGGGTATTTTATTGGGTTCGGGATTCCTATGGATGTCTGCCTAGGAGAGAGCGCAGAGAAGCGTGTAAGACTGCGACTCTGCCTCCTGGTCTCAACTCCAGTTTGTCATGGATTAAGTCCACAAAGCCCTGAAATGTTTGCCGAAATGAGATTTGCACCTTCCAAAGTAGGATGAATGCCGTCTCTCTTAATCAGACCAGGTTTTCCCCAGGAGGCTGTCCAATTATTTACGAAGCCCACATTGTTTGCTGGGCAATCAACAATGCTATTCTAACTCTTATCCCTAGGGAACCCCACAATTGATTTGGCTTAAGTTTGTTCTTGATATCATCTCTATTTTCTCCATGGTTGTGTCAGTTACAGAATTTAAATAATGAGTACAAAAATAACGTATACAAAACGTTGGACTCTTTTTCAGGTGTAAAACAAAAAACAGGTTTTCACTTTAGTGTACAATCTATAGACAATTCGTCTTTTGAGCTGTTTCTATCTTTATCTTATTTCTATTTATTGTTTTGTTCCAGCTCTGCCAAATCAGTTCTAACTCCCAATAATTTTCTGGAAGTTGCCAGTGAAGGGTGACAATGTGTGAGGTGGTGTCAATTTGCGTACCGGCAAGGTGCCGGTACTCAGTAAAATGCCGGTACTCAGCCGCCGGCAATATACGTATATATTGTAAACGCAACGCAGCGCAAATGTGGGTCTGACTCTGCCTCACAGAGGGTGACTGGCTGTCTACATGACGTGGCCTGCCGACATTGCCACTTTCATACAGATCATACTAATGCCCTCGATTGGTCTCTGTGTGTCATTGAAGCTCGGGAGGGTGTGTGTTGGTGTATGTGTGGCGCGAGCGAGCGAGAAAGCGCGCGCACCGGTTACGTGTATTGTTGTTAGCATCTGGTGCTAGCTAGCTGCGCTAACGGATATAAGGAGCTTTTTCAACAACAAGGTGGAGGGAGAGTCCTTTGCTGTCAGACTGAGAGGCTGATAACTACAGCTCTGGTGAGGTAAATTACTCTCTGAGTCTTTAGATAGTTAACTTAGTTTAAGTTATCTCAGTGGGTCTCAAACGGTTCGGTCACCATTTATGTAAACACATATTTCCATTTGAGGGGGTAGTGATTAGTAAAATATGCGTGAATAATACAAACAAAATGTTAACTAGGTGAAAAAAGGTAAGATAAACTTGTTGAGAGCTAAAACTAGTCTTTGCTGTTGCCTCAAAGAGGAGCAGGGGGAGAGGAGGGAGACAGGAGAGGCCGATTCAGGAGCCCAGACACACTCACAACTATAAATGAACCAAAAACAAATAAATAAACAAGTTTCAATGTTTTTTCATATTGGATATTGTATGTTATTGGTTATGGCCATGTACTTATGATTTTATGATTATTTAAATGTATACATTTTTGTTTCATATGGGTGTAGTCTCTTTATTTCCCCCTCAAAATGCACCAGATTGATGCATTTAAGTCCAACATTTAAAAAGAAAATCTTACCGGGGGAGCATGCCCCCGGACCCCCCTATAGGATTTGAGGCCCGGCCCCACTGTTCCCAAATAGATTTGCAATTTTTTTTAAATAGTAACCCATCTCCATATGTTTCTTTTTGGGTAGTAGATTTAAACTAGAGGGCTATCACTTTGTGCAGCAACGCTATTGACAAATAAATCCAGCAAAATGGCACAAAAAACTGGTAGTGGCCTCAGGGACGAGGAGTCATTTAACCAGCCAGTAGGAGTCAAGCTTTACTTTCTTTTATATCCATAAAGAAAAAGTAAATCTGTTTACAGTTGTTTCATTATGGATGTTGAGAGGTATCCATATATCTCTTCATTTTGCTCTCAAATTGACCCCCCTAGACTAGAGGGTGTCAGGTCCACTCCCCACTTATAAAAATAACACTTTACCACTGCACCCCCTCTAATCTCAGATGCGCTCAGATGTCATTTTGTTTAAGTACAGTGAGCCTTTCTAAAATATACAGTAAAGAGACAAACCCACCAGCATTATAGGATATACTATGACTTTGTGCGAAATACTTGTTGCTGATTTAGAGTACTGGCACCTTTTTTATTCCAATTCAAGCACTGCCCTCACCCAATCACCTGGCCGAACAGGAGTCTCTTCTGGTGTCTCGTCTGGTATCTCCGTAGTATTCCTAGCCTGTGTAGACAAAACGTGGATAATATTACTCAGAGTTCTGACATATTCATCCACTTCTATTCGTCTAATATCTAAAACTTGACCAATCCCTCCTTGGAGAAGGCCTAAGCTTCGGCATACCTTTTGTTGTTATGAGACCTATTGTTAACTACATGTTATTATTTATTAACTACAACGTCACTGAAATCAACATGTCTTTATAATCGTGACACTCCCTCCTTTGAGCATAACATGCTCAATTAATATTGCAATGATTACCATTTTATGAACAGGACATGTAAAACCCATAATGTTGCATTAAATAAATATAACTTCTCCGTGTACCCATAAGGCGTGTTAGAAATTAAAATCAATGTTTTAATGGGGAGATGTAGTTTAAACATGCCGTCAGTTTTAATGCAGTTTTACACTGAAAAACCAGAAATTCTTGTGCAACACCAGCTGTTAAGCTTTATTCTGAAACTCTTTCATCTCCGGGTGGCAGTTAGCATGTGGTAAATTTACAATTTCCAAAAGAGGTGAATTTAGTAGCGAAATGATATGGAGTGGTGCAAACCGAAGCCTACTGATTTAACACTACAACTATAGCTGTCGAGATACTACCATGCTGAATGTTAAATGAAGGTACAGTTTATTTGAATACATTATTGTTTACAGACGAGAGTAGCATGTGACAACATCCGGAATCACCGGAAACCAAACGAGCAGAGAAGTATTTTTTAGAGTATTGATTACAGCGTTTAGAATGTGTTACATGAAAAGTGATGAAAGAGAATATGAGGAGAAAAGGCGTGTTAAGCATATATTGAATGTGAAAAGAACCAATCCTCTGTTTAAATGCAACAACGGACATTGGAGACGAGGCGAGCCGGCTGGCGGGGAGGAGCCAGCAGAGGATATATAACAGCACCGGAGGAGAGATCAACCTCTTCTCTTCCCTAACGAGGAGCAGATCACAGCTGTTTGTCTGACTGAACAATATCATGCTTGTGACCAACCCGCGCCTTTTTTAATTAAAGTACCCAATTGAACTTTCACAGAGACTCCATTTAGTCTCCTTTTAAAGCTTCTCTCCTGGACGGGAGAATAACGAACACAGTTTACAATTTGGTGGGTTCCCCGACGTGATCCTGCTGACCGAGGAGAGAAAACCAACCGGCTGTTTCCTGGAGACGCTTGCAGCCATTCGACACACAAGAGCTCAAATCAATCGGTACGAAGATGCCTGTTATGACAAAGATTCTTCACTAGTTAAACTAGGCAATGTTAGATTTGTGTGTTTGACGGCAGCCGGCGGATCCTGAAAATAGCTGTGCATTTTAATGTTAAAACAACCCAAATTGATAAAATAATCACTCTAAAACCACGAGGCGTTGTTTTGTCACAAGCAGGGTGAGTTCACACTTTCTTTTGTTCCATTAACCCTGCATGCTATTAACCAGTGGTGGGCCGTCAGGGCCAGCAAGGCCTTCTCTGCTGGCCTAAACATCATCAGAATATAAATTAAATTTTGATATATTTTTTCCACAAATATGTATTAAATTATTCCCTGTAGTCTATTCTCTTCATTTCATAGCTTTCCTCTTGGTTGCGCTGCTTCCAGCCTCAGAACGAGATTTGGAGGGTTGGCCTTTATGTTAGAGCTTTTATCCAATCATATTTCAGCCATAATGTGTCATAATCTGCCCTTAGGCCTTCAGAATCAACAGTGCGGGCGCCTGTAGATTAAAGTGAACGGAAACAAAACTGTGGCGTTAACCAATCAGATTTTGAGTTGGCGACAACGGGCCAGCTAGCAGGCGTACGATGACGTTAGCACGTGCACGTCTTTTGATTGGATACGCACTATTGAGAGGCAGAGCTATGTAGAGCTAGCAAACTGAACTTGAATTTGAACGAGCTAATCTGTGTAGATTTCTACAAGCTGTTCTTTTTCAACCCACAATGGCTGAAGGAGGAGAAGAGATCGATTTGGTCGCAGATATAATTACAACGCCATTTTCAAGACAAACTTTTCAAGAAAAGCTAGACATCGTGAGAAGAGCACGGCCAACCCCGACGCTAGCGAGCCTATCACAGCGGGGGAAAGGGTTTGTCCGCCACTTTCAAATCACTAACTACGAGCGGTACCCCTGGCTCACAGCCTCCGAGAGGCACTGCAAATTGTACTGCTGGGAATGCCTGCTATCTGCAACTGATCGATTTGGTGTTTGGAGCCACACTGGATTTGCAAACTTGAGTTGTCTAACCAAGGCAGCAACGAGACACCAAAGCACGGCTGGGCACTTACAAGCAATGGTGCTTTTGAAAACCTTTGGGGACACCCGAGTGGATCTACAGCTCAACGAACAAGTGCGCCGGGAAACGGAGCTCCACAACGAAAGGGTGAACAAAAATAGGGAAATATTGAAAAGACTGATTGATTGTGTCCTGTTTTTGGGTAAACAGGAACTTTCATTTAGGGGACACGATGAAAGCGCCGAGTCCAGAAACAGAGGAAACTACGTGGAGCTTCTTTCTTTGCTTGCTGAGAACAACACAGACTTGCATTACCACCTGTCCACAAACAAAGTGTTTACTGGGACGTCAGGCAAAATACAAAACGACCTGATTTATGCTATTGCTGAAGTGATGGGAGAAGAGATCAAAATGGAGGTTAAAAAAGCACCCTTTGTCGCTATTATGGTGGACGAAACGACAGACGTGGGTAATGTAGCACAACTGGCACTTGTCCTGCGTTATGTGACGGACACAGGTGTCAAGGAGCGGTTTGTCAGATTTGAAGATGTTACAAGCGGCAAGCGAGCTGATGACATTGCCGCTCTTATTTTCCGTTTCATGGAGGAATATGAATGTAGTCTGGATAAAGTTGTGGCACAGTGTTATGATGGCGCAGCGGTCATGGCATCTGGACTAAACGGGGTGCAGGCTAAAGTTAAGGAGAGGGCACCTATGGCCTTATTCATTCACTGCTATGCACATCGACTAAATTTAGTACTGACTCAAGGGGCCTCAAAGCTTAAAGAATGCAAGGTCTTTTTTGCCAGCCTCAATGGCCTTGCAGCATTTTTCTCCAGATCCCCTAAGCGCACGCAACTGCTGGATGACATTTGCAAGCGTCGTCTTCCTAATGTTGCACCAACGCGGTGGCAATATACATCGAGATTGGTCAATGCAGTCTTTGAGAAGAGAGTTTCCCTAAAGGAGGTGTTTGACCACATACTGGAACATCATGAGGAGTATGATGGGGATACTATGCTTAGCGCTGATGGATTTAATGCACGTCTGGATGATTTTGAGTTTAGTTTTTTGCTTGAAACATTCAATGGGATTTTTAAGCATTCAGATGTGCTCTTTGGAATACTACAGAAACAAACATTGGATGTACAATTCTGTCTGACAAGGGTGAACGAGTTTTGTGACACAATTGAGCGAGAGAGGTGCCAGTTTCGTCAGATCTACGAGGACACAGCGCGCATCTCAAGTGGTCCGAGCGCACGCAGAGGCCCACGTACAGCACAAGGAGACCTTCGCGCATACTACCAACAACTCCACAGCAATATTCTGGACAACATTCTTTGCCAGATACGGAGTAGGTTTCAAGACCACGAAAAATTAATGTTTCTCTCCCTCCTGGACCCCCAGCACTTTCAGACCTACCGGAAAAAATTCCCGCATACAGCCTTAGCCAAATTAACACAGAGTCACGGAACACTGTTCGATCTGTCCCGGCTAAAAACAGAACTGACTGTAATGTATGCCATGACTGATTTTGAAGGGAAAAGTCCCATTGATCTCCTTGATTTCCTTAAGCAGAAAAATCTGAGTGAGAGCATGGGGCAGCTTTACACATTGGCATGTGTGGCAGTGACTATCGCTGTGTCCACTGCTTCTGTCGAGCGGTCATTCTCGGCCTTAAAGCGAATTAAAACTTATGCCAGAAATTCTACTGGACAGACTAGGCTTTCATCATTAGCCTTCATGTCTATAGAAAATGACTTATTGGTGGAACTGAAACGCACAGATAAACTGTACAACAGAGTCATTGAAGTCTTCTTGAGGAAAGAAAGGAGGATGGATTTTGTATTCAAATAATCAGTTGTTTTGGTGAGTAGGGGAGAGTGGGGTAATTTATGCCAAGGGGCAAGTAGTGCCACCCCTGTTATCTAGAAAACCATAGAAGAAGTTGGTCATGTGACCACATATTTTTGAAGAGGCATCCATTTCAATCATCCTGCAAAGAAGAGAGACAAATGGCTTGAGAGGTAAGCACATTTAAGTTCAAAAAACATTTTTTTGCCCTCCAAAGTAACATTTCTATGATCAAGGTTTTTTGATTGCTGTGTTTGAACAATCTAGAGAACTTTGAAAACAGTTCACACATGTTTTAGTGCTTTAGTAAGCTACACCATGAGTCTATACAGTTAGCATGATGCTAGCTCAAAACAGCTGGGGGATGCATTTTTTTCAAAATGGTGGGCTTGGGGTGATTTGTGCCAAAGGGCCTGGGTTAAGTTGTGCCAGTGGCACAACTTACCCAAAACTTATGATTATTTACTATATATTACTTTATTGTATTTTATTGTTATTGTACATTGTATTCTTACATTTGATCACTAAAACTATGTGACATTCTTAATTTTAGAACAAAATCCATCATGCCACGCAAATACAAAAGGAAGACAGACAGGGTTTCAACTCCTCTTGAGGAGTTGGAAAGAGCAGTGAAAGAGGTGCAACAGGGGAAGACCATACGTCTTCTTCCCTTGCCAAAAGGCACATAAAGAAAAAAAAAATTGTAAGAAAGAAAGTGAAAACAAGAATCGTGACCGACACACCTGAGAAGATGGAGTTGGAGAAGGCTCACAAAGAAAAAGAAGATAAAAAGGCTGAACAGGAAAAGAAAAAGAATGAAAGAGAGAAGAAAAGGGCTCTGAAAGCTGCAAACCAAACCAAAACCAAGAAAAAAACAGCTGTGTACAGTAGCTCAGAAGAAAGCTGCACCACCAATGATGAGGCAGAAGATGGCCTGGAGAAGACACACAGCAGAGAAAAGGAACGGGCTGAAAAGAAGAAAAGGAGTGGAAATAAGGGGGCTCTGAAAGGGTCAAAACCAACCAAGCCCAAAAAGAAAGTGCTCTCCAGTAACTCAGAAGAGAGTGACTTTCCGATTCAACTTAGCGATGCCACTCATTATGAGAGTTCAGATGTCCAGTGATGATGATGATGATGGTGACAAGGATCTGTCTGCTGGTGACGTTGTCATTGTGAAGTTTGCAGGTAAAAAATCCAAATCCTATAACTATGTTGGATTGGTGGAGAATGTTGAAGGTTACGAGATCAGTGCAAAGCTTCTGAAGCAAAGTTGTAAGAGGTCTGTTGATGGAAACCCCATCTTCACATTTAGAGAGAATGATGAAGGAGTCATCCCTAGAGGTGATGTGCTCAAGAAACTACCCACACCACAAAAACTTGGTGGTACAGCCAGAAGGGAGTATAAGTCCACATTCCCCCGCAGCATTGACAAGTGGGATGTTCAGTAGTAGGCCGAATCTGTGAAGAGATTCAGATGCAGATGATTTGCAGATGATTAGGTGCTCATTTTGGAATTTTAATTTTGTTCTGAGTATGTGTTCATGTGGCGCTAGGCCTTGTTTAAGCAAATTGGCCACACCACAAAACTTGGTGGTACAGCCAGAAGGGAACAGAAGTTCATATTTCCCTGCAGCATTGGACAAGTAGGATGTTAGGTGTTCATAGGCCTTGTTATAGAAAAGTGGCCTTTGATGTTGTTACAACTTTAAATAAACATTAAATAAATAATTTTGTATTGAATGTGTCTTGCTTTTATATAGCATTATTGTTTGTGAGATTAAAATGATCGGTTTTACTTCAATTATCAATGGCACAATTTACCCCAGTGTATTGTCTCTAATGGCACAACTTACCCCGCACCGGGGGCAAGTTGTGCCACAAAACCACTTTTTTTTCTAAAGCTATATTTCTCAAACAGTTTATTTAAGATCCGAAGTGATTGTTCCCAGGGATGCACAACATCCTAAACTATATGTACATATTTTAGTTGGAGGCATTACTGTAATCCCCTTGCTTTAAAGGCACTTTAAGTAAAAATTGGCACTACTTACCCCACTCTCCCTACAAAGCATTTTATTTTTTATTTTATTTTAATATATTTTTGTCATTTTATGTCGTTAATATTAAATCAATATTAACGAATTAATATATATGTAATTAAAATGACAAATATATACAAAATAAATGTTTGACGCTTCTGCAAGAGATATAGAGATGTGTGTGGCGCACTGGCTCAGCTGTGCAGTAAAAGTACTCAAGGAGACTTGTTGAATTGTTTTGGTTTAACCTTTATCAAAGTGGACATTCATTGCTAGGAATACACTTTCACCACTGTCGCAAATATATCCTCATGAACAAATGCAAATTATTTGTTTGTTTTCTTTTATTTTCAGTGAATAGTTTGTGTCTTTATCGTCACGTTTCTTAAATGAAACTGCTTTGGGTGCGACAATGCGCTGTTTAGTGAACAAACTTGGTTTGGTGGACTTAATAAAACTTTGTAGACTAATGCCTTAAAAGCCCCTTTTATTTTTAAGTTTTGACCGTATCCAAGCGATCTTAAAGCTGGTAGTTTAACACTCTTAATTGTAAATGCGGATATATTGATTATAAATGCTTCGGAAATATTAATATAACTCTGTTGTACTTGACTATGTTAAGGTGATGCAACGCCCGGTTATACTGCGTTTCTGTCTAAATGTATAGTTTCTAGAGCCATGGCGTCATAATGATGGTATTAAGAGGTGGAATAATTCAGGTAGGACTGTGTAGGACATCACTGAAGGCCTAGGTGTGAAATGCACGGCCCGCCACTGCTATTAACCATGTGTGGGTGTTGAATTTTAAATATAAATGTGTGTGGACATTGTACTTCGGATAGGTGCCTTGCTGTTTTCACGTAGGTGTCTCTTGTTACGCTCGTAGTTAGTTAGCCTATGACGTAAGGGTATATAGCCCATTTGACGATTTTTGTTAAGATCTGGAGACATAGCGAATCGGTTAAGGGCCGAGTAAGTGAAAACCAGCGGGGCATAGTGAATTAACTCAGGGTTAAGACCGAAGTCAGTGCTTTAAAGAAAGTCCTTTTCAAGAAAAGGCTTGGTTAAGGTCTAAGCCTTTATCAGTGGTTAAAACTGTTCTGTTTTTAAAGAAGATATTGCAGGTGGGTTACGGTAATCGGAATTACAACAGCAGTGCAGTAATAAGACGACGGTCTATTATTAGTTGCTGATAGGTCTCCATATTGGTCCCGGTTTGGCGTGTCCAAATAGCAACAGTTAACCAATAGTCGACTATAAAGTCAATTATTACGTGAACAGGTTTATAGCTAGTGCGTAAGGGTTCCTAACTTTAAGTGATGATATCAATAAGATAAAGCCCATAGTCGACTATAAAGTCAAATATTACGTGAACAGGTTTATAGCTAGTGCGTAAGGGTTCCTAACTTTAAGTGATGATATCAATAAGATAAAGCCCATTTTTTTCATTGTAAACTAGATAGAAATGTTGTTATTTTAAACTAAGTGTTGTTTTGGCTTGGATTTCAGGGTTTATAATACCACACCAGTGGTTTACTTTGTTACGGTTCGTTTAAAGATCACCTCGCCATTGTTTAAACTCCCACCTGAGAGCCGCATGGACAAATCTCTTTGTCTACAGGTCATAGTGCGAAATAATTGGGTGCCATCTTGTTTACACCCCACATGTGGAAAAACAAAGACAGGGCAATCGCCATTTCGTGAAATGCAAATTCAAAGCACTCCTTTCTTTGTTCTTATGCAACTGGTCTCACTCCAATGAGGCATTTTCCTGACCTCCATCTTGTGAAGAACGAATAATACTTCTTGTCACAGTTGGATCTAGAAGGCTGAATCAATTTTTGGATATTAAAGGGAAGGATTGTTGTATTTTCAAAGTTTTGAAGTATTGCTGCTGGCAAAAGTGTATTGGCGGATTATTGATGTAATTCTGCTGGCAAATGTGTTTAGGCGGTTTTTGAAATATTCCTGGTTGCAAATGTGTTTTGGCGGTTACGTGCTGTGTTGTTTAACCATAGTGTAATGTTCTTCCTATTTTAAAGATATTTTTAAGGAAAATAAGTTTCTCCTTGTTAAAAACAAGTCAGTTTTGCAACAGCTATTCCCTAGTGGATTAAGCTAGGAAATTAAAATAGCGCACTCTGGTGGTAGTACAGAATTATTACACAAATAGAAGAAACACCATAACATTGTGAAGTATAATTTTAAGTGTTATAAATAAACATAAGCTTGATCGCCAGAACAGAATTGCAAAGTGGTTTCTAATTATAAAATGAGAAACTTTACATAATAACATAACCTAGACTGTAGAATATTCAAACACCACTTTATTGAAGCTAACACAAGTTGAGACATTTGCATAATTTCATACATTTCGGTATGCACTGTACACAGGAGATTTGGATTTGAACCATATTTATATTTCAAAGTCAAAACCATACACGGTACAACTTTATTTTTACATTACATATTTTAATTTTGCATAATTTTTATATATTAATTAACTTTATTAATATTTTACCTAAAACTTAAAAAAAAAAAAAATTCTATAACTTAAAAAAAATAAAAAAAATAAAACCTTGAGCAACTAAAACAATTTTTAAAGTTCGGACGAACAGCAACGAAGGTGCTAGTCAGAAGATTAGTGCTTCATCTTTGATAAGTTAATAAATAATTAGAGAACATGTCACCAAAACAAACTAAGTTGAGACTAGACGCAGAGCCAGGCTCAACAGCAGATATCAAGGGAAGGATAAAAATCAGATCAGATGCTATAACAGTTCCAAATCTTAGACAAAAGACATGGAACCACATGGAGAAACTGTTGGAACAGTGGCAAACGAGAGGACTGTTTCCAGCAGATGATCAGCCTGGACCAACGAAAGCCCATAGAAAAGCTGTAGTTGAACATGAGAATGCTGAATACCTACAACAGGAAAAAGCATGGATCATAGCCGGACAACCCTCTTGGTATGGACCTGAAAACATTGCTATGAACAGAGCTGAAAAAAGAAAATCTAGAGTTACAAGTCTGGTACTCCATCTAAAATATGTCAGCCAAGAATCAACGAACAGCATGCATGTGGCTCAAGGAGCAGAGCTCACAGCAAAGGAAGATAAGAAAGAAATCCAAATCCAACCTTCAAAGCTCCTTCCAAGCCTGACAGATGCGCCTCCTCCCTACATGACAGAAGAATACAGTTTCTTTCAACCCCCAATACAAGCTCCAACTCTAGGTGTTTTAGGAGGAGTATTGGAGTTGGACGGTCTCCCCACAGCTACACGTGTCAAAGACTTGGAGTATGAGGTAAGACTCCTATCTGGTGAGCTCAACAGAAGATTGAAAGAACTAGGCAGAAGAATGGAAGAGGAGCTCAACAGAAAGATGGAAGAACTCAGCAAACGTATAGAAGCACAACTCAAGAGAAGAGAAGGCGAAGGTTCTCCAGACACCACAACCGTAACTGAAGCTGGAAGACTCAAGAACTGCTCAACACTCATGCTACCGCTGATAGCGGCTGGAGAAGGAGGATTGAAATACCAATCATGGACTCACAGAGACATGGAAGCATTAGCGGCAAAACTACCTCCACTTACACAAGGAGGTCAGAAGTGGGTGAATGATCTGGAGAAATACACAGTCCAAGACCACCTGTGCTTGGGAGACATGAGGGCACTGCTTGGACGGATAGAAGGAAGACTAGAGACAAGAGCAGTGGATTCCAAGGCCAAATGCACCAACTCTCCAGATTACATTTTCTTCAACAAAGTCAGGTCGAGGTATTGGGCTGCCATTCGTCAAATCTACCCAACAACACGGAGTTTACATGCCCTCAACTACCTGAGAAAAGAACCGGGGGAAGACATGTATGCCTTCCTGAAGAGATGTGGAGGAGTGTGGGAGGACTGCACTGGAGAACGACATGACGTTTCACCGTCTGTCGTAATGCTGTGGAAGAACGCGGTCATTAACGCCCTTCCCCAATCAGTGCAGGCAAGCCTGGGAGATGTGGTGGCATTAGACGCTATACCCATTGAAGAATGGAGACAACATCTCATTTACCACGATATGAAATACCAAGCAACCCAGAAGGAAAAAGACGAAGAAATTAAAACATTACAACTAAGACTCTTGAAGATACAAATGGCTGAGAAAGATACCGAAGCTAATAAAAACAAGAAAGCGGCAAGACAAATGGCAGCTACATCAGAGAAGGCAGGGCAGATTCCTCCAACAATTCAAGCTCAGGAAGAACCAGAGAATGCAGTGCAGACATCTCAAACAGTTGAACCTCACCAGCCAGAGAAGCAGATGGAGAACCTACAACCAGGAGGTTTCCGAGGAGGCAGAGGCAGAGGAAAAGTTATCCGGTTCGAGGGATGCTACATATGCAATCAGCTGGGCCATTGGGCTAGAGATTGTCCACAACGACAAATGAAATGCACCACATGCACCAAACAACGGCCCACCATGCAGTTTCCATGATGACGACGGAGGCAGGGGGTCCCAGAGATGTCAAAGACGTACAGGATTTCCAAACATGAACCAAATGCCACTGACAGCCTGGTATCATCCACAACAATGAGGAAGCTTAGAGGACCGGACCATCTGGTGATGCATCTTCAGCACTAGAGTATTTTGAAATCCAGCTACATAGAGCCACATATGTCACCACAGGAGGGAGAGGTTGAATGTTATTTAAAAGATAGTGAGTAGAATATTGCATTTACACATAGAGCATCCACAGATTAGAAGTAGCAGAGTAGAACATTTAGCAGACTATTTTTGTAGTTATGAGAAGGAAAATACATTACGAGTGATGTTGTTCCCCCACACAGAAAACTATTGTGTCCACACAACTAGTGAGGTCAAGAAGACGGGCTTCCACCCAAAATATGCAAGGGGCGGCGATACACCTGACGTGAAGCTGTCCAGACCTGAAAACAGAAACTCGATTCTGCTGTGGTGAAGTCTGGCTACAAAGGGAGGTGTCCGATAGGGTCGCTTGTCTCAAACCAGTGAAGAAGTCAACAAGAAACCAGCAGAACTAGAGAGTGACTGTTAGTGGGAGAACTGTGACGGAGCGACAGAGACTGGCCCAACATTTTCCAGCCAGTACATAGATAGACCCCGTCAGAAGACCGGGGCTGTGTTTAAAGGGGAACTTCATTTATTCTTAGCCAGAACTGCAGTTTTTAATCAAACAATTATGTGATTTATGGAGTCAAATTACATTTTTCTCATAAACACAATTCTATAATCGGTCTGAAGTATCTGTTTTAAGGCATGAGCCTTAGATTAAATAACATAACACTGATTAAGAGCTTGGATGAAGAAGTTGTAGGGTTTTTACAACAGTTTCAAGAATCAGTCTTTATTTATTTATTCTTGAGTAATTTTACTGATTTATAGTGTAGTGCGTAAGGCAATATCTCATTTGAGTGAGGGGCACCAGCCCTTCATGCAGGTCACTCTCTGTGAGAATAGTTCATATTTTCCCTCCAGTTTGGAGAAAGATTATTTTATCATATGTTAGTTCAGCAGTGTCAACCAATCCTCTAATCCTAGAATTATTGAGACGCATTAGCAACACCAGGGGTATTGTTTTTCGCAGCAACGATGATGCACAATACCATGACAAAAGCCATTATTGAAACAAGTAAACTATTAGAAGTGCTAATGGAAAATGTTTTGTGAATATGCATTTATGCCATCAGAAAGCCATACATCATATGATATTTTTGTACGCCTTGTGGTTACACGGAGAATTTATATTTATTTAATGCAACGTTATGGGTTTTACATGTCCTGTTCATAATACGGTAATCATTGCAATATTAATTGAGCATTTTATGCTCAAAGGAGGGAGTGTCATGATTATACAGATATGTTGATTCCAGTGACGTTGTAGTTAATAAATAATAAGATGTAGTCAACAATAGGTCTCATAACAACAAGAGGTATGCCGAAGCTTGGGCCTTCTCCAAGGAGGGAGTGGTCCAGTTTTAGATATTAGACAAATAAAAGTGGATGAATATGTCAGAACTCTGGGTAATATTATGCAAGTTTTGTCTACACAGCAGGCTAGGAAAACTACAGAGATACCAGACGAGACACCAGAAGAGACTCCTGTTCGGCCAGGTGATTGGGTGAGGGTGAAAGTTCACAAAAGACAGTGGGCTCATCCCCGGTGGACGGAAGCGTGAAAAGTTGTAACAAACTTCACACGCGCTCCGGTTTAAAGGTAAAGAAAAAGGAGCAAATTGACACTACCTCACACATTGTCATCCTTCACTGGCAACTTCCAGAACATTATTGGGAGTTAGGACTGATTTGGCAGAGCTGGAACAAAACAATAAATAGAAATAAGATAAAGATAGAAACAGCTCAAAAGACAAATTGTCTATAGATCTTTATAGATTGTACATTAATGTGAAAACCTATTTTTTTGTTTTACATCTGAAAAAGAGTCCAATTTTGTGTATGTTATTTTTGTACTCATTATTTAAATTCTGTAACGGACACAACCAGGGATAAAATAGAGATGAATACGAGAACAAAGCCAAACCAATTGTGGGGTCCCCTAGGGATAATAGTCAGAATAGCATTGTTGATTGTGCTCATTACACTTGGCACCTTTCTGGTTGGAAGGGGAGTACAATATCAAGTAAAACATGGAACCATTTGTTCACTCATAAAGAATGCCCACATCACTAACAAGACTCCAGCTGTGTTTCAGAGACTTTCACTTATCCCCAGAGCCAAAAGATCAGCTGAGCAACAAGAGGAGGAGTTAGAAATACTCGGTCCCAAACAAGAGGCGGTTATAATCAAGATGATTCACCCCCCTTATATGCAGTTCTTGTATCAAATGATGAGATGGGTTTAAGTGATCGGGATATGTAAGTGATGGGGATTAACAGATTAGGGGAATCTCTAAATACACTGGATCCATGTTTTAGTCTGTAGCAGAAACACCCCCTGTTAAGTTTATGAACAACCGACCGGTGACCTGAGTAGAATTATTGAAAATGATTACAGTTGAAACAGGCTACTAACCCAAAAGTACAGCTTTGTACGTACAAACTCTATGAACAACATTTCCCAGCGGATAGTGGCAACATTGCAGATATGTCCAGTCACAAAAGTTACTTATGTTCTAAATAACGGTGAGATTTAAAGTGATGGAGAAAATATGGAGACGTTCTTTTATAGTGTGTGAAATATGTGGTGCTTGAAACATCTAGGTATTTAAATTTATGGAAGAAAGTGGTTTCCTGAAAGAGTTAATTGGAGTAAACATGTTACAGTGGGTGAAAACAATGTTTAGGGATATGGTAAAATTATTAGAAGACATTAACTGGGCTTAGATGACATTTAACATCAAAGAAAGATAGTATGGTTAGGAAAATGGAGTGGGAAAGATTGGATTTATTTTACCCTAGTGTGTTAGAATTAACTATAGATAATGCGTCCCGAGATCTCTCTCTCTCTATCTCTCCACCTGTCAGAACGCTACGACCCCAACTTCCAAGCAGACAAAAGACCTCACCACGGAAGACTCCTCCTTCTCCATCGAACAGACAGAGAACCAGAGCTGAACCAACAATGAGAAGACTTTATCCAGAACCATCTCCACCTGAGGAATCCAGAACTACAGGTGACATAAAAAGGCACACTCTCATCGGTCCCCCACAGGACATGAAGTTCCAAGCTGAGCCACAAGATTTGGACACAAGAGCAGAGTGTGGGACATGAGAGCGGAATACGCCCTCCATGCAACAAAGTAGAGACTGTAAAGGAGGAGATGAAAAGCAAAGCAGTTGGGCCACTGAAGAGAGTTTCAGCGGAAGGATCCAAGAGCGGATGGACTGAGGAGAAGGTGGACGGAGGAGAGGAAAGGACGGAGGAGTTGGCATGGTCCGGCAGAACGTGAGGGGGTTGTGGCTTGACAACCAGAGGGGGAGAGAAGGAAAACAGGAGTGAGTGAGTTTACACATAAACACACTTATTCACCAATGAGAAATACGTAAAGAAAAATATTTATTAGCAATGAATTAATCAATTGGTGAATTTATAAAGAAAGAAAGAGGAAACTATTAGATAACCCTAAAAACACACTAAGGGTAGAACATATTATTCAATCTTTTCATCATATGAACAAATTATTCTTTAAGAGTTTTTTATTCATGTGTGAATTTGGGGAAGATATAATTTGTTACAGTATAGACCTACAGTTTAAAGGGATGGTTTTAGTAACCACTCTATAAAAGCAGACAAATCTTTATTTGTATGGAAAATGTTAAAGGTAGAGGTAGTACCAAGCCAAAGATAGTATTCCAATCTCGAGTATTGATTTCTCCATTGTAGCATGGTTATTACCTCAGGAGGGAAGATTAAGGTGGAAATAACATTTGTTTTTCGTCCAAGATGTAGAGTTTTAAAAAGACACTGGGCAAAGAGAGATTGCACATTTTAATTTGAAAAAAACTAATATAATTGGGAGTAATACATGCGGGGCCTTGGATCACTCATTGTGATGGTGCATATTTGTTACAACAAATATCGTTCAGGGAGAAGGGGTCGCTCGACCCACCCTGCAGATGTTTTAAATCTTACTTGCAGCTTCTGAGGGAGCGCACGGCACCAGAATATGAGTTTTAAAAGACAAGTGCCACCACCTCCTAAAGGTCATCCATTCAATCAGTAATGACCTGACATTTAGAGATGTTATTTAAAGGAGAAACATATCTGCCATAGGTGTAAATTCCTGAATTGAACTGCAAACCATTAATGAAATGACTTCTGTTTTAAAGTCCTTGTTAAAGGAGGGAGTAATTATCACATGCTCGGGCACCCAAGGTTCCACACACTGTAAAAGGGGTTAGCATAGCTATTTAAGTCGACCAGAATTGAAAATACATTAGTATAATGAGTTATTGATATTCCACCGGTTCTCACACCATTTCAGGGACTTTATCACTGCATTAGAACAGACCACCCAAAGGTACTGAGTAGGAACTTTTAAGTGATGAAACTCTACAACTGTTGTAACTGACCAAAATCTTCTCCCAGAAATGACTGTCTAGAATGCCGTACCCCAGAGTAGAACGTACCGATTGATCACGACGGCCCCTTCTAGAGAACATATTACTTTCATACCTTAAATGGTATGAAAGGAGGGAGGGTACATTTCTCATGAGGAGACAGTTACAAATGCTAGCAGAACAAGACGACCAACCCCCGTATACAGATGTTGATGACAATGATGAGTTAGTTTAAATGATATGGATGTTCGGATATGAGATTGATCAATGAATGTCCAGCTGATGTGATTCTTTACATTATGAAATCATGTGAAGAAGTGAGCAAAATAAAATGCTAAAGTGGAGTGAATCCATTTCAATTTACTTTACACTATTCCAAGATAGTTTATTTTTATTTTTCAATTTACTTTGCCAATCCAAGATATTTTATTTTATTCTTTATTACTTTATACTATTCTAATATGGTGGATCTCATGTTGTAAAAATCATTGCTATTCTAAAATGGTTCGTTTCTTTTCCCTTTGTAAAAACAAGTGCCTTAACACTGAGCGTGGTATGAGAACGGTTTCTGTGAAAGGAGGGACGAAGAAATGTTCTGATACCAAGCCATTGCTGCTATTTTGAAGAATGATATTGAATGTAAACACCAGAAGTTATGCACAAGGGAAAACTTTTATGTTTGAACACAGACAATCATTTATTTTGTATTTTTGTAAAGTTAAGGTTATAAAACCATTCCATTTGATTGTATGCTTGTTAATATGAGATATGTAATATGCAAAGTTCAGATGAAGAACTCATTGATTTCAGTATTATACACACCTTTTAGGTGTGTAAGGAGGGACTGTTAGAAATCAAAATCAATGTTTTAATGGGGAAATGTAGTTTAAACATGCCGTCAGTTTTAATGCAGTTTTACACTGAAAAACCAGAAATTCTTGTGCAACACTAGCTGTTAAGCTTTATTCTGAAACTCTTTCATCTCTGGGTGGCAGTTAGCATGTGGTAAATTTACAATTTCCAAAAGAGGTGAATTTAGTAGCGAAATGATATGGAGTGGTGCAAACCGAAGCCTACTGATTTAACACTACAACTATAGATGTCGAGATACTACCATGCTGAATGTTAAATGAAGGTACAGTTTATTTGAATACATTATTGTTTACAGACGAGAGTAGCATGTGACAACATCCGGAATGACCGGAAACCAAACGAGCCGAGAAGTATTTTTTAGAGTATTGATTACAGCGTTTAGAATGTGTTACATGAAAAGTGATGAAAGAGAATATGAGGAGAAAAGGCGTGTTAAGCATATATTGAATGTGAAAAGAACCAATCCTCTGTTTAAATGCAACAACGGACATTGGAGACGAGGCGAGCCGGCTGGCGGGGAGGAGCCAGCAGAGGATATATAACAGCACCGGAGGAGAGATCGGCCTCTTCTCTTCCCTAACGAGGAGCGGATCACAGCTGTTTGTCTGACTGAACAATATCATGCTTGTGACCAACCCGCGCCTTTTTTAATTAAAGTACCCAATTGAACTTTCACAGAGACTCCATTTAGTCTCCTTTTAAAGCTTCTCTCCTGGACGGGAGAATAACGAACACAGTTTACAGGCGTATACAAATATTGTATGATGTATGGTTTTCTGATGGTATAAATGCATATTCACTAAAAATCTGCCATTAGCACAACAATTGTTTACTTGTTTCAATATTGGCTTTTTTCATTGTGTTATGTATCATTGTTGCTGCGAAAAACAATACCCCTGGTGTCGCTAATGGGTCTCAATAATTCTAGGATTAGAGGATTGGTTGATACTGCTTATCTAACATATGATAAAATTATATTTCTCCAAACTAGAGGGAAAATACAAACTATTCTCACAGAGGGTGACATGCAGGAAGGGCTGGTGCCCCTCACTCAAAATGAGATATTGCCTTACGCACTACATTATAAATCAGTAAAGTCACTTAAAAATAAATAAATAAAAACTGATTCTTGAAACTGTTGTAAAAACCCTACAACTTCTTCATCCAAGCTCTCAATCAGTGTTATGTTATTTAATCTGCAGCTCATGCCTCAAAACAGATACTTCAGACCGATTTATTAAATTGTGTTTATGAGAAATATGTAATCTGACTCCATAAATCACATAATTGTTGGACTAAAAAAAACTATACCTCTACTAAGAATAAATGAAGTTCCCCTTTAAACACAGCCGGTCTTCTGACGGGGTCTATCTATGTACTGGCTGGGAAAATGTTGTGCCAGTCTCTGTCGCTCCGTCACTGTTCTCCCGCTAACAGTCATTCTCTAGTTCTGCTGGGTTCTTGTTGACTTCTTCACTGGTTTGAGGCAAGCGACCCTATCGGACACCTCCCTTTGTGGCCAGACTTCACCACAACAGAATCGAGTTTCTGTTTTTCAGGTCTCAACAGCTTCACGTAAGGATCCTCCGTCTTGGGCGAGTACTAGGTTTCCATCTTCATATTTTGGGTGGAAACCCATCGTCTTGACCTCCCTAGCTGTGTGGAAACAATAGTTTTCTGTGTAGGGGAACAACATCACTCGTAATCTCTTTCCTTCTCATAATTACGAATATAGTCTGCTAAATGTTCTAATCTGTGGATGCTTTATATGTAAATGCAATATTCTACTCTCGATGTTTTGCATCACCTGGTGGTCTGGCCCTCTGGGCTTCCTCATTGTTGTGGTTGCTACCAGGCTGTCAGTGGCATTTGGTTCATGTTTGGCACCCCTGTTCGTCTTTGACATCTCTGGGACCCCCTGCCTCCGTCAACATCATGGAAACCTCCCCTGGGGTAACTGCATGGAGGGCAGTTGTTTGGTGCAATGTTCTGCGGACACTCTCTGGACCAATGTGTCAGCCGACCACATTTGTAGCAGCCTTCATCTCTTCTTCGTCTTGATTGTTGCCCTCCTCTCCATTGTCCCTTTTGTTGATGCTGTATGGGAGTGTATACCTGTGCTTGCGGCTGTACTTGGGTAGGAGGATATGAAGGTGTTTGCTGTTGCCGAAATTGTGTGGGAAGATTTGCTGGTACTTGCAGCATCCTGTGTTGCGGAAAATATCTGGCCCAATGTGAGAACTGACCACATATGGAGCATCCTTCACCTTGGAAACCTTGTCCTGTTGATCGATTACCTCCTTGGAAACATCCTCTTCCTCTGCCACATTGTCTTCCTCGGAAACCTCCTCCCCCTCTTTGTTGATTCTGCACCTGAATCTCTGGCACTTCCTGAGCTTGAATTGTTGGAGGTGTCTGACCTGCCTTCTCTGGTATTTCGGGAGGAGAGTCTTCGGTCAGGCTTGGATACTGCCTTGGAGTTTGGATAACTGGAGCGGCTCCTGTTATTCCTGCTATGTCTTCCCTCATTGGCAGGTCTGCTTCTTGGACCACATCCATGCTGTCTGCCGGCCCAATACTGACATATTTTCAGATTATGTAACAGACCTATAACTCTTGATTTCCTTTGGTCAGCTTTCACCCATGCACTTTGCTGTTGTAGGTGTTCTTCATGTTCACAGTCAAACACTGCAATTGGGCTTCTGTTGGTCCAGGCTGATCAAAAGCTCGAAACAGTCCTCTTGTTTGCCACTGTTCCAACAGTTTCTCAATTTGGTTCCATGTCTTCTGTCTAAGATGTGGAACTGTTGTAGCATCTGATCTGATTTTTATCCTTCCCTTGATATCTGCAGTTCAGCCTGGCTCTGCGTCTGGTCTCAACTTAGTTTCTTTTGGTGACATGTTCTCTAACTAGTTATTAAGTTATCAAAGATGAATAACTAATCCTCTTACTAGCACCTTCGTTGCTGTTCGTCCGAACTTTAAATCTGGGTTGTTGTTTTTTTTTAAGTTTAAGATTTTTTTTTAAACTTTTTTCTTTAAGAAATTAATAAAGTAAATCAATAAAATGAAAAGGATTATTTAAGTTTTTTATAAAAAATTAATAATGTAAATTAATAAATAAAAATTATGCAAATTTTAAAATCAGAAATGTTAAAAATCAAAATTGTACAGTATATGGTTTTGACTTTGAAATATGAAAATAGAAATCTGGTGAAAATAGAAATCTAGTGTGTACTGTGTATACTGAAGTGTTTGTAATTATGTAAATGTCATAACTTGTGTTAGATTCAATACATTTGTTTGAATATTCTATAAAGTTTCTTATCTTATAATTAGAAACCACTTGCAATTCTATCTCGGCGATGAAGCATGTGTTCAATTATAAAACTTAAGGCGAGACACCCCAGGTGAATAGGGTAATTTTTTTAACTTTAAGGTATCAGCTAGAAATGTCTCCATTTAATTACTTACAATAAGGCAATTGTTTTTTATATTACAAGTTTTCTGAAATAGCATGTTTAAATATGCAAATTATCCATGATCTCATTAAATATGCACATATTTTAACTAGGGCTTTCAAGTTAACGCGTTAACTGTTGTCTTCATTATAGCAAGAGGAGCGTGTCTGATACATGTGTATTACAGTCCTTCACAGGCACTGTTGTCTTCATTGTAACAAGGGGAGGGTAACAGGGAAGATGTATGATACATGTGTATTGAAACGTGCGTATTATACCCCCACAGAAACACAAAAACACAGAAACACAAAAACACAAAAACACAGAAACACAAAAACACAGAAACACAAAAACACAGAAACACAGAAAACACAGAAACACAGAAACACCGACACACAGAAACACAGAGACACAGAACCACAGAAACACGGAAACACAGAAACACAAAAACACAAAAACACAGAAACACAGAAAACACAGAAACACAAAAACACTGAAACACAGAAACACAAAAACACAGAAACACAAAAACACAAAAACACAGAAACACAAAAACACAGAAACACAAAAACACAAAAACACAGAAACACAGAAAACACAGAAACACAAAAACACGAAAACACGAAAACACTGAAACATAGAAACACAGTAAACACTGAAAACACAAAAAAACAGGCTTGTGTGCTAGTATGGTTTTTGAATAAACACATCAGTATTTTAAAAAGTCGATGGGAGGCTGATACAATTTGACTTTTTAAAATGAAACAAAGATACAGGGGGGGGGCAAAGTACAAACACTCTGTTTTTCTGACTAAATTAATCCTGGCAGGTTTATGTAAAGTATAAGTGTCTGCGGTTAAAGATTTATCTGAACAAGACACTTATACTTATACTTACCTGTGCCGTTGGGGGTCCCGCCGACTACTCTTCTACCAGGGGTGAGGGAATGCTCCGGTTTTGGGACAAAATTAACATGGGATCACTCCGGTCATTGTACGTACTTCGTCTCACTGGAATATTAACGGTCAGATTGAATACAACATCGACCCAATTTCTCCGGTCAATGACGGGAGAGTTTTGAAAGTGACAAAACACTGTTCCACACATTTACAAACACTTAAACAATGTTTACCAAGGATTCAGGCACCTTTCCTGGCTTGTAAAATGTGGTGATGCGCCCTGGAGGTATCATGCTATTTAAAACATGTATACCCGGGATTCAATCACTTTTCCTGGCTTGTAAAGTGTTGTGAAGCAGCCTGTTCTCTGGGTGCAGTCTGTTACAGGGTGGATTAGGCTAGGTTGCAGCTCCACCCTGTGGACGTATTGTGCCTGTGTTATATATATATCTGCCTCACGTGACTATACCTCAGTTGTATGATTACCTGCTTAATGTGAATACACGGCGTTGAGACACAGCCTGACTTGCCTTGTTTATTAATGCACCTACATCTACAAACATGGTGTCAGAAGCTCAAATAGGACCCAGCTGTGGAGTGCATGCTACTGTCCGTCGCTGAGACGGAGTGCATTTATTTGTTTTGGTGAGGTTTAGCAGTTTCAGTTAGTCTGTTAATATTAGCGTCATGTTGGAACAATGGCATCCAGCATCCCACCTCCGGAGCCTATGAAGATGGCGGGGGACATCCACGGCAACTGGGCGAGCTTTTGAACAGAATTTGAGGATTATCTGCTTGCGACTGGGCTCAGCGAGAAAGAAAAGCCGGTACAAGCAGCTGCGCTCAGGAGGCTAATGGGGAACGACTGCCGCCATGTTTACAAACACAACCTGGGATTCACCGCGGACCAACAAAAGGATGCGGGTGATATACTGGTGGCACTGGAGCAATACTTCACGCCCGCAAAGAACGTAATCTTTGAGAGGTACGTTTTTGGCAACCTTAAACAAGAGGATGGAGAACTCTTGGATGCGTTTGCAACCAGGCTGAGGGAAAAGGCTGCCTCTTGTGAATATGGAGCTATAAAAGATGAACTCATAAGGGACAGGCTTGTTCTCGGGATAACTGACGAGGGTGCTAGACGTCGTTTACTAAGGGAAAAGGACCTTCAATTGGACGAGGCCATTAAAATTTGCCGTGCAGCCGAGGTCATGGACAGCAAGTTAAAAACCATGTCACTGGGCAGCTCTGGACCTGGGGACAGCATTAATGCCACACAAGGACAGCGATATGGACGGAGGTCTGCCAGCAGGCCATCCGGGTCCACCAACACATCTGCACAACCACAGACCATGAGAGACGCTGGCGAATGCAAGTACTGTGGCACACGGCACAAGCGTGGGCGGGACCTGTGCCCTGCTTTTGGTAAATTGTGCCGCTCGTGTGGCACTGCTAAACATTTTGCAAAAGTATGCATGAAAAGAGGCCAGCAGGCACGCCAGTTGAATGCTGTGGATGACCCGTTGCCAGGGGAACTGGAGGACAGCGATGAGAGAGACGTGTACACAGCGGAGAGCGTGGGGGCTGTGAACACTCAAGGTAAAAAGTGGTTTGTCAACCTGCCACTGCAAAGTGGGGTTCAGAGGTTCCAGCTTGACTCTGGAGCCACTTGCAATGTGATGAGCATCAAGGACAAGACGAGACTGGCGCCTAGAACGCCTCTTCTGAAGAGTCTCACCAGATTAAAACTATACAACAGTGAGTGGATGAGCTCATTAGGTGTGTACAGCACACAATGCGTCATTAGGGGTAAGACGCACAGACTGGACTTTGAGATCGTGCATACTGGCCAGAGGCCCTTGCTTTCGGGTGAGACATGTGAGAGACTTGGTCTGATACGCTTCACCATTCCTGAGGAGCTGAATAAGGTGGAGCACTGCAGGAAAGGAGACCTGACCAAGGAGTGTCTTGTCAGCACCTACCACGACGTGTTCACCAGCCCTGTTGAGTCTCTGCCCGGTGATATTCACTTTGAGCTGGACAGCACTGTGACACCGGTGCAGTGTGCTCCCAGGAACGTTCCAGTGGCCCTCAAGGCAGCTGTTAAGGCTCAGCTTGATCGATATGAAGAGGAGGGACACTTGACCACAGTCACTCAACCCACGGACTGGATTAGCAATCTAGTCATAGTAAAAAAGCCAGACAAATTGAGACTATGAATTGACCCGAAGCATCTCAACCGTGCTCTGAAACGGTCCCACTACCTTATGCCCACTTTAGATGACGTGTTGTATAAGCTGCCAAAGGCACGTATATTCACCCTGGTGGATGCACGTGATGCGTTCCTGCAGTGCCGCTTGGATGAAGAAAGCAGCCTGATGACAACATTCTGGACACCGTGGGGTAGGAAACGCTGGCTGAAACTTCCTTTCGGTGTGTCAGTTGCCCCGGAGCTGTATCAAAGGAAGCAGCATGAGCTGCTGGCTGGCTTGACAGGGATTGAGCCCATAGCTGATGACATCCTTGTAGTCGGCTGTGGGGACACAGAGGATGAGGCCAATCGCGACCATGACACAAACCTCATCGCTCTGATGGACAGATGCAGGGAAGTAAAGCTGAGACTGGGCCTGAAAAAGCTGCAGTTCCGATTGAAGGAGGTCCGCTTCCACGGCCACATACTGTCCGCGGAGGGCCTCAAGGCTGACCCGGACAAAGTCAGGGCGGTGCTGGACATGCCAAACCCCACAGACGCAAAAGGGGTCCAGCGGTGTGTCGGATTTGTGAACTATCTGTCCAGATTCATGCCACGCTTGTCAGCGGTATGTGAGCCGCTGAGGAGACTGCTGGACAAGGATGTGATGTGGCACTGGCTGCCCAAACATGATGCCGCCATGAAGGAAATCAAGGCACTGGTCACGGCGGTGCCAGTCCTAAGGTACTATGACGTCCGCAAGCCAGTCACCGTACAGAGCGACTCCAGTCAGGCGGGTCTGGGCTGCTGCTTGCTTCAAGGGGGACAGCCTGTCGCATTCGCCTCCCGGGCATTGACCCAAACAGAGCAAAATTATGCACAGAATGAAAAGGAGTGCCTGAGCATCGTATTCGCCTGCCAACGCTTCCACTACTATCTATATGGGAGGGGTGATGTGACTGCAGAGACCGACCACCGCCCGCTGGTGTCCATCTTCACCAAGCCCCTCCTCAGTGCGCCAAAGCGCCTTCAGAGCATGCTCCTCACACTTCAGAATTACTGCCTTGCGGTGGTATACAAGCCAGGCCCTGAGATGTACATAAGTGACACGCTCAGCAGAGCCACCACCCCGCCACAGAGAACAGACACACTGTACCAACGTGAAATGGTCTGCAGCATGCAGCAGGAGCAGTGTGACACGGCGGCCATTCAGCAGGCAGACTATTTAAATGTCAGCAGCCAACGCCTGGCACAGATTCGGACACACACTGAGGAGGATGTGTGTCTTCAAACACTTAAGTCTGTCGTGCTGGAGGGATGGCCAGGACACAAAGAGGAGACCCCTGTAGCCGAGATTAGATAAGTGCACAGGATGGCGTGCTCTTCAGGAGTCAGCGCGTCATCATTCCAAAAGCTATGCGCCCGGAAATGCTGAGACGGATCCACTACAACCACGTGGGGGACGAGGCGTGCTACAGGCAGGCCCGTGATACACTTTGCTGGCCCGGTATGCAAGGGGAAGTCAAGGATTATGTGCAAAAGTGCTCTGTGTGCAATGAGTATACACACGAACAACAGAAAGAGACTATGATGTCACACCCGCTCCCCACACGTCCCTGGCAGCTAGTAAGCATGGATCTTTACAGCTACGCAGCACAGAACTTCTTGCTCGTGGTGGACCATTATTCTGACTTTTAGGAGATCGACCTGCTCCCTGACCCTATTTAGGGGCAATGGATGTCCACTCGCGGGAGACGACAGACAGTGGTGCGGTTAGCCAAAGTGACAGACCTAAAAAAAAAGTTGTTTAAAATAGTCGGAAAAGTGTTTTTAAACGTATGGAAGAGAGTTGTAGCCTGTCATTTTGCAGGATATCATTTAACATGTAACCTCTCCTGGAAATGCATAGAATATGTCCATTTCCAGGAGAGATTCCATGTTAAATTATATCCTGCAAAATGACAGGCTATAACCCAGGAACAAGTGTTTGAAAGGCGGGGAAAAGTTGTTTAAAATAGTCTGATACCTCCAGGGCGCATCACCGCATTTTACAAGCCAGGGAAGGTGTCTGAATCCTGGGTAAACATATTTTAAATAGTCTGACACCTGGCACTGTATTTTTCCCTGGGAACCTTCAAGGTTATATTCATGTTTTATTATTTATTTAATAATCACATGATTTTTACAAAAAAAGTATACACAGTATACATATATACAATAATAATAATAATATAACAATATACATAATAAAAACATGTAAAGTGGTGAAAATGAGAAAATGTATCCGAAAATAGTGCCTCATAATGCGGGCATGTGGACAGTAGCCAGAGACTCACAGGCACACACACATGCAGAGATCCAGGGGGCGGAGCACATGGCTTTTTTTACCCAGAAATAAGTCTATGAGAGGCGGGGAGACTCAGAGGACAGGCTGCGTCACCTCACTTTGTAACCCAGGAAAAGAGCAGGAATTCTGGCTGTGTGAGTGTTAAAAGTGCATTCATCTGTGTTAATCCGACAGCCGCAGAGGTGCTGACGGAAAGCAGGCGGAACAAATTGATTATTTTAACCAGGAATAAATGTTTGCAAGGCGGGGAAAGTGTTCCTGCAGCCCCTTCATAACGGTAATAATGATTAGAAATGATTTCCAGGGCAGAAAGCGGTTTTTAAATGTGGAAAAAATATATGTTAAACTGTTTAAAAAGCACAAAGTGATTTGAGTGCAGTTCTCATGTGTCCCCACAGGAGGGCGCGTCGTCCCAGGGAGCACAGTGCATGGTGACAAGGTACGATTTATACCCTAAAATAGCATGCTAAGCGTGGGTGGATTAGTTTCAAAGCATGCACACTCTGCTCATGTCAGACTTACATTAAAATAGACCGGGAAAAACACCTCTATTTAGCCCCTCACAGAGCCCCAAAGGACGGACTAAGCAGCTCCAGCACGGCTCCCTTACATGCACACTCTGCTCATGTCAGACTTACATTAAAATAGACGGGGAAAACACCTCTATTTAGCCCCTCACAGAGCCCCAAAGGACGGACTAAGCGGCTCCAGCACGGCTCCCTCACATGCACACTCTGCTCATGTCAGACTTCCATTAAAATTGACCGGGAAAAGCACCTCTTTTGGGCACCTCACAGAGCCCCAAAGGACGGCCTAATGACCTCCAGCCTCTCTCCTTCACATGGAGCTCAGGTTATTTCATACCTCCAGGAGAGGGACCAGGAAAACCACCTCTCTGTAGCCCCTGACAGAGCCCCAAAGGACGGACTGAGGACCTCCGGCAACAGTGGTACTTCCATAACCTCGTGCACCGTGAGACCCCGGGCCCCCGGACTTAAGCACTCCCCCACGGACTAAACCCAGATGTTCACACCCTACAGAACTTCATGCCCCTGGTTACCCTAAAGGGGGTGGATTTTGCGGTGCTTTACCGTCCGCACATCGGCATCCATATTCGGCCTTATTCACGGCACCACCACCCCTTCTGTGGAGGATATTCTCATGCTCCTGGTAACCCTTTAAATAGTCTGATACTGTCAGGGCTCATCACCGCACTTTACAAGCCAGAAATAATGTTTAAATGGTTGGGAAAAGTGTTTTTAAACGTCTGGAAGAGAGTTGTAGCCTGTCATTTTGCAGGATATCATTTAACATGTAACCTCTCCTGGAAATGCACAGAATATGTCCATTTCCAGGAGAGATTCCATGTTAAATTATATCCTGCAAAATGACAGGCTATAACCCAGGAACAAGTGTTTGAAAGGCGGGGAAAAGTTGTTTAAAATAGTCGGAAAATTGTTTTTAAACGTATGGAAGAGAGTTGTAGCCTGTCATTTTGCAGGATATCATTTAACATGTAACCTCTCCTGGAAATGCACAGAATATGTCCATTTCCAGGAGAGATTCCATGTTAAATGATATCCTGCAAAATGACAGGCTATAACCCAGGAACAAGTGTTTGAAAGGCGGGGAAAAGTTGTTTAAAATAGTCGGAAAAGTGTTTTTAAACGTATGGAAGAGCGTTTTAGCCTGTCATTTTGCAGGATATAATTTAACATGTAACCTCTCCCGGAAATGCACAGAATATGTCCATTTTCAGGAGACGGTCAATGTTAAATGATATCCTGCAAAATGACAGGCTAAAACACCCAGGGATATGTGTTTGAAAGGCAGGGAAAAGTTGTTTAAAATAGTCTGATACGTCCAGGGCGCATCACCGCATTTTACAAGCCAGGGAAGGTGTCTTAATCATTGGTACACATTGTTTAAATAGTCTGATACCTGGCACTGTATTTGCCCCTGGGAACCTTCAAGGTTATACTAATGTTTTTTTATTTATTTAATTATCACACCATTTTTACAAAAACAGTATACAAAATAAACATAATAACAACATGATTACAACATGATTAACAGGGGCCTGGGGGCCATATTAGCCGTCTAACTTGTACAGTGCACCGGGGAAAAAAGGTTGAGTCCACGGCCCCTTTCCCCTCATCAGGAGTATCAATCGGTCCTGAAGAAGAGGTATCGCTGCTCTCCGCCCCTGAGTCCTCTTCGGAGGTAGCTGATGGTGGTAGACCTCCTTCTGATGATGATGCTGCTGCAGCTGCTGCCGCCGCCCTGAACATGGAGCGGATCTTCAATGCCTCCTTTATTCCAGGCGTATTCGCGTAGAACGGTCTGCAGTGCTTACATCGTGGCACATAAACCTAGCGAGAATCGACCTGCTTTCTGGATCTTGGTGATGCTTGATATTGTCAGCCAGGGCAGTGAGTGCGCAAGATGGTGAAGGTGACGGCTGTTTCTAGCCCAGCATCAGCCCAAGCCCTCTTCAAGTGAGCGTTCAGGTTCTTGGAAGCCTGCTTCCCCGATGTGAAAAGGAAGAATTCACTCTGAGGACCCGACAAGCCCTCTTTTATCCCCATCCACCGCATGACCCAGCTAAACTCCTTTATTGTAAGCACCAGCTGTGCTTCACCAAATGTCTTGGCAGTCTTGTGATCCTGCACGTGGATGATGTAGCCCTCAGCAGTGCCCCTTCTGTCCGCCTCAAAGACCTCCGTGTTGGTCATGTTTGCGTACACACCCGGACGGTGGCCATACAGGAGGCTCCAATGGAGGGTTAGATAGCCATATAGCAGGTACTGGGTGATTGAGGTCGGATTGCTAGCCATCAGGTCAAGGAGATCAGGGATGCGCTTCTCAGCGGCCGCCATGGCGACGAGAAGCTCCGCCTGGCTCGGCAGACGATCCAGCTTGTCCCTCTTCACCTTAAACTGGTGGAGAGTGAAAGACTTTTTCAAATCGTTAATGTTGGCTTTCACCTCTCTGATGATGTGGGTCATATCAGACTGGGTGAGCCTGCACCCCCGGAGCTTTGATGCAGACATGTACCTCAGGAAATGGTTCACAGTCTTCAGGAACAACAGCGATGTTGTGACTGTCCGGCCCGACTCTGAAATATACTCGCTCCAGCCACGGACCCTCTTTGTGTCTTTTAGAAACAGCCAGTCTGACAGCCGGTCAACACCATGGGCCATGAATACTAGGAAGTTCTTTATCCGGCTGACATTGGACATACAATTCTCTTTCCGTTTTACTGTCGGTGCGAGACCCTCACAATGACCTCTGTATGTCTGAATGTATGTCTCCATGCTTTTAGGCAACGTGATTTCACGCATGGTATTCCCCCGTCCCTTCCCAGTGGACCATTGATTTTGGGGAGAGGGCCAGTCCTTAGCCAGATTAGCTTTCAGCTTATTGGAGACAGACGCACGGGTCTTCTGGCATACAGGGGTCTCACTACAGGAGGCTTCTACGGACCGCATGACAGTCTTCACCGGGGTCTTGCTTCCGGAGGCCTCTGGGGACCGCATCACAGACTTGAGAGGGGTCTCACTCGCAGAGGCTTCTATGGACCGCATGACAGTCTTCATCGGGGTCTCACTACCGGAGGCTTCTGGGGACCACATGACAGTCTTCACCGGGGTCTTGCTTCCGGAGGCTTCTGGGGACCGCATCACAGACTTGAGAGGGGTCTCACTCGCAGAGGCTTCTATGGACCGCATGACAGTCTTCACCGGGGTCTCACTACCGGAGGCTTCTGGGGACCACATGACAGTCTTCACCGGGGTCTTGCTTCCAGAGGCTTCTGGGGACCGCATCACAGACTTGAGAGGGGTCTCACTCGCAGAGGCTTCTATGGACCGCATGACAGTCTTCACCGGGGTCTTGCTTCCGGAGGCTTCTGGGGACCGCATGACAGTCTTCACCGGGGTCTTGCTTCCCGAGGCTTCTGGGGACCACATGACAGTCTTCACCGGGGTCTTGCTTCCGGAGGCTTCTCGGGACCTTATGACAGTCTTCACCGGGGTCTCACTACCGGAGGCTTCTGGGGACCGCATGACAGTCTTCACCGGGGTCTCACTACCGGAGGCTTCTGGGGACCGCATGACAGTCTTCACCGGGGTCTCAATACCGGAGGCTTTGTCGGACCGCATGACAGTCTTCACCGGGGTCTTGCTTCCGGAGGATTCTGGGGACCGCATGACAGTCTTCACCGGGGTCTTGCTTCCGGAGGCTTCTGGGGACCGCATCACAGACTTGAGAGGGGTCTCACTCGCAGAGGCTTCTATGGACCGCATGACAGTCTTCACCGGGGTCTCACTACCGGAGGATTCTGGGGACCGCATGACAGTCTTCACCGGGGTCTTGCTTCTGGAGGCTTCTGGGGACCGCATCACAGACTTGAGAGGGGTCTCACTCGCAGAGGCTGCTATGGACCGCATGACAGTCTTCACCGGGGTCTTGAGAGGGGTATTGCTGCCGGAGGCTACTGTGTTCATGCCGGGGGTACTTGAGATTGCTACGCCCTTAAATCGTAGACATTCTTCGTCTTCCTCAAGCAGAGCAGCAGTGGCATTCTGCTTCCTGGGTTTTAGACCCTGTTTTAGCCTGGAACGCAGGGTCTTCACCTCATCAATGAGGGCATCCTTCTGAGCCCTCAATGCCACATTGTCCAGCCTCACCTGCATGCAGTCCTCTTCGTCACACTCGGTATGTGGGGAGAAGGGTGGAGGGTGCACCGGGTATTCCTCCTCATTGTCTATATCCAATAATGTAGCCATTCCAATGATGGGATTAGTCTCTCGGAGGTCATTGAGCAACTGCATGGCCACACTATAATTCAGCCTTGCCATGACCTGATGTGCCTCATCTTGGGAGAACTCAGGGTGGTCACGAGTTACATGACGGTGTAGTTTCTTCCCAGCATACGAACACCCTGTGATGGGACAGGGTTTGGTCCGAACATTTATTCTACCACTGGCCATTTTAAGAATGATGCCTCTTTCCTCCAGGTTCCGCACTGCATGTTTATGCTTAAGGTGCTTATTCAAAGCCAGATAGCGGAGACTGCACACCGGGCATTCGGTCAACATCCTTCCCAAAACACACACAATGAATTCTATTTAAATGGTTTTCTGTTTCTCCGTTTATATGCGTTAGCCAACTGGTGATTGCAACCATGGGTCCGATGCTTCAATGCAGGGAACACGGACCAAGGGGAGGACTTGGGTTACCACCTGGTTAAAATGGTCCCACCTCCGCACCAACGCGGGGCTGGTGATGGGTCCGATACATTGATTGTTTTTTGTTTCATGGTTCTGCCACGAGCTCACAAGAAAGTTTTGGGTACAAAAACGTGGGGATAACAGTACCTCCGGGCGCTCCGTCCCGCTCCGGCTTTCGCCGCAGCGGGGGGAGGAGGCATTGAACCCCTCGCACCTGCCCCCGGAGGAGGCAGGGGAGTCAGGTACCCGGAGGCGCATGGTGGACGGCCAGGGCGAGACCGCCACACCGCACTGGAGTCAGAGTTCCGAGTTTTTCGAGCCAGGTGTCGGTGAAACGCAGTACGGAGCACCCGGCAGGAACCTCCAGCAGACCCCCCCGCGCGGTTCCCTCGTCCCTCGGAAGAGGCGGAGAGGTGGGTGTTTTTGCATCTGCTGGCGGACTGCCGGGGAGAACGTGCTACTCGGGAGCCAGGCTCAGAGTTAGTGGCAGTGAGAGCCCGTGCACCTGCCTTTTACAGCAGGCACGCGCTGGTATCGGGGTGGGGAGAGAAGGTAGATGCAGAGGCTGCAGAAACAGCCAGAGCCTTCCGCTCTAACACACCCCTCATTTGGTGCATTGAACCCCTCACACCTGCCCCCGGAGGAGTCAGGTACCCGGAGGCGCACGGTGGACGGCCAGGGCGAGACCGCCACACCGCACTGGAGTCAGAGTTCCGAGTTTTTCGAGCCGGCGCCCGGTGAAACGCAGTACGGAGCACCCGGCAGGAACCTCCAGCAGACCCCCCCGCGCGGTTCCCTAGTCCCTCGGAAGAGGCGGAGAGGTGGGTGTTTTTCATCTGCTGGCGGACTGCCGGGGAGAACGTGCTGCTCGGGAGCCAGGCTCAGAGTTAGTGGCAGTGAGAGCCCGTACATCTGCCTTTTACAGCAGGCACGCGCTGGTATCGGGGTGGGGAGAGAAGGTAGATGCAGAGGCTGCAGAAACAGCCAGAGCCTTCCCCTCTAACACACCCCTCATTTGGTGCATTGAACCACTCGCACCTGCCCCCGGAGGAGTCAGGTACCCGGAGGCGCACGGTGGACGGCCAGGGCGAGACCGCCACACCGCACTGGAGTCAGAGTTCCGAGTTTTTCGAGCCAGGTCCCGGTGAAACGCAGTACGGAGCACCCGGCAGGAACCTCCAGCAGACCCCCCCGCGCGGTCCCCTCGTCCCTCGGAAGAGGCGGAGAGGTGGGTGTTTTTCATCTGCTGGCGGACTGCCGGGGAGAACGTGCTGCTCGGGAGCCAGGCTCAGGGTTAGTGGCAGTGAGAGCCCGTGCACCTGCCTTTTACAGCAGGAACGCGCTGGTATCGGGGTGGGGAGAGAAGGTAGAAGCAGAGGCTGCAGAAACAGCGAGAGCCTTCCCCTCTAACACACCCCTCATTTGGTTCATGAGCAGTGGGCAGAGTCCCCTGTCAACTCTCCTTATATTCCTCCGGAGACCAGTTGGGACATGGCAGCATCCCACTTAGCTTGGTAGACCATATCGTTAAATGAGCTCAGTAATGTACTGCACAACATCACATGGGTAAATGAGCTATATAATGCACTGCAAAATCACATTTGGTTTATTTCCAAAAAGCCTGGAAAAAACACATATCCGTCATGTCCTGTAAAATATCATTCTTTGTTTATTTCCATACTTCAGGCAAATACACATATCTTTGTCCGCTCCAGGATTACCCGCAGTTTGGATGAACCGACCGCCAAGCACCGGAAGCTGGACCCGGGGAGGAGGCCCTCCGATGGCGGGTCAAATTTGATGATACCGCAGCTGGCTGGAAACTAGCCGTAGAAGAACACCTGGGCGGGACCAGGCATGTCCCTCTTTGCAGACAAGCATATATGCGCTCCCAGGAGCAGAGTCAAACCCGCAGTTTGGATGAACCGACCGCCAGAGCACCGGCACGAGGCCGGGCCGGCGGAGGCCTTCCGATGGCAGGTCACGTTTGCCATTCGATCAATGTCTTTGCAGACAAGCATATATGTGGTTGTTACGCAGGATCAAACAGGTAGTTTGATGAAGTAGGGTCCTGTGCCCGGAGCAAGGCCAATTGCTGAATGCCGCAGCCGACTAAGGCCGCTATGCCACAGTGGAGGATGAGCAAAACAGGTGTTTGTCTTGCATTCCGCAGCGAAGTGGGGAGGTGGAACTTCCACCCCGCTACGGAACCCGTGGTGGGACCCCTGAGTCAGACGGTTCATCTTGGAAACGCTTCATATCGGTCGGCCTGGGAGGTAAGAGACACGCAGGGTAACGGACACGCAGGGTTACCCCCACGCAGCCCACGCAACACGGAGGAGGCAGGGGAGTCTGGTACCCGGAGGCGCATGGCCGCAACACCGCACTGGAGTCATTGTTTCGAGTTTTTCGAGCCAGGTCCCAGTGAAACGCAAGACTCCAGCAGGAGCCTCCAGCAGACCCCCCCGACGTTTCCCTCGTCCCTCCCGGCCATCAGAGTCGAACCCGCAGTTCGGAGGAACCGACCGCCAGAGCACCGGCACGATGGCGGGTCGCGTTTGCCATTCAATCAGTGAGAAATCAGAAGAGGAAGGGAAAAAAAAGACTAACTTGTCTTTTTGGAGTTCCATAAAAAATGGGTGAAAATGAAAAGATTTATCCGAGAATAGTGCCCCATAAGGCGGGTAGAGTCCCCTGTCAACTCCCCTTGCATTCCTCCACACTCTGAAAAAGTCAGAGTTATTTTTTGGAGAACCATCAAAAATGGCTAAAAGTGTTGAAATGTATCCGAGAATAGTGCCTCATGAGGCGGATCGAGTCCCCTGTCAACTCCCCTTGCATTCCTCCACACTCTGAAAAAGTCAGAGTTATTTTTTGGAGAACCATCAAAAATGGCTAAAAGTGTTGAAATGTATCCGAGAATAGTGCCTCATGAGGCAGATCGAGTCCCCTGTCAACTCCCCTTGCATTCCTCCACACTCTGAAAAAGTCAGAGTTATTTTTTGGAGAACCATCAAAAATGGCTAAAAGTGTTGAAATGTATCCGAGAATAGTGCCTCATGAGGCGGATCGAGTCCCCTGTCAACTCCCCTTGCATTCCTCCACACTCTGAAAAAGTCAGAGTTATTTTTTGGAGAACCATCAAAAATGGCTAAAAAAGTTGAAATGTATCCGAGAATAGTGCCTCATGAGGTGGATCGAGTCCCCTGTCAACTCCCCTTGCATTCCTCCACACTCTGAAAAAGTCAGAGTTATTTTTTGGAGAACCATCAAAAATGGCTAAAAGTGTTGAAATGAATCCGAGAATAGTGCCTCATGAGGCGGATCGAGTCCCCTGTCAACTCCCCTTGCATTCCTCCACACTCTGAAAAAGTCAGAGTTATTTTTTGGAGAACCATCAAAAATGGCTAAAAGTGTTGAAATGTATCCGAGAATAGTGCCTCATGAGGGGGATCGAGTCCCCTGTCAACTCCCCTTGCATTCCTCCAAACTCTGAAAAAGTCAGAGTTATTTTTTGGAGAACCATCAAAAATGGCTTAAAGCGTTGAAATGTATCCGAGAATAGTGGCTCATGAGGCGGATCGAGTCCCCTGTCAACTCCCCTTGCATTCCTCCACACTCTGAAAAAGTCAGAGTTATTTTTTGGAGAACCATCAAAAATGGCTAAAAGTGTTGAAATGTATCCGAGAATAGTGCCTCATGAGGCGGGTAGAGTCCCCTGGCAACTCCCCTTGCATTCCTCCACACTCTGAAAAAGTCAGAGTTATTTTTTGGAGAACCATCAAAAATGGCTAGAAGTGTTGAAATGTATCCGAGAATAGTGCCTCATGAGGCGGATCGAGTCCCCTGTCAACTCCCCTTGCATTCCTCCACACTCTGAAAAAGTCAGAGTTATTTTTTGGAGAACCATCAAAAATGGCTAAAAGTGTTGAAATGTAACCGAGAATAGTGCCTCATGAGGCGGATCGAGTCCCCTGTCAACTCCCCTTGCATTCCTCCACACTCTGAAAAAGTCAGAGTTATTTTTTGGAGAACCATCAAAAATGGCTAAAAGTGTTGAAATGTATCCGAGAATAGTGCCTCATGAGGCGGATTGAGTCCCCTGTCAACTCCCCTTACCTTCCTCCGGAGCCCAGTTCAAAAACTTAAAGTTTGGTAAAAACCACGCTGGGGGGTCTCCGGGCAACAAAATGTATCCGAGCCAGAGTGCACATACAGCGGATGAATTCCTCCATGAAGTTACACAGCCGTTTTTTTTCTGAGTCCTCTCAAAAACCGGGTGTCCGATTTCGTGCAGACAGTAGCTTGGAAAACATGAACGTTTTTTTACAACGGAGGAGGGGAAGTCTGGATTCCCCTCTCCATTGTACATTGCAACGGGGGAGGGGAAAAGTGTTCGGGGCTTCGTCCCGAAGTGCCGAACACTTGAGCATCGGAGCCCCTTCTTCTGAGCCCTTTCTCCGTTGTAATTTCAAAAGTTCATTTTTTGATTATTTTAACATATAATTGACCGTTTTCTTTCATTTTTTTTTCTTTCCACGGGTGGGGGCCTATGGCAGGCCGCCTGTGAGCTCCCAAATTTGGCCCGGATCCTCCGGGATTTGTGGGATAAGCTCCATAAACTGACAAAGTCATCCAAATATGTCGCTTTTATAGCCCAAAGATATATAATGCAAATACATTAAAATAGTAAAAGGTACGATTGTGCTCTGCATTAACCGGAATTTGATTTATATAGCCCCCAAAAAATGATTAAAAATCATTTTCGTGGGGAAAAGTGTTAAAACGCCTGATTAAAGCATATGCAGGACCCCAGTGAGCTCCAGACTATGTGCATTGTGTCGGGGACCCTGGTGAATGATAAGACCCATCATTTAAATGCAAAAACCACCATTAAAAGTCACTTTTAGGGGGAAAAAACAGCCTCTGTCCACTTCGTTAACAAACTGATAGGCAAATGGACAAAAGTGTGATTAAAGCATATGCGGGACCCCAGCAAGCTCCAGACTATGTGCATTGTGTCGGGGACCCTGGTGAATGATAAGACCCATCATTTAAATGCAAAAACCACCATTAAAAGTCACTTTTAGGGGGAAAAAACAGCCTCTGTCCACTTCGTTAACAAACTGATAGGCAAATGGACAAAAGGGGGAACACGGCCCAGCCGCTGCTCCACTGCTCCAGGCTGTGTGCATTGTGTCGGGGACCCTTGTGAATGATAAGACCCATCATTTAAACGCAAGGGCCACCATTAAAAGTCACTTTTAGGGGGAAAAAACAGCCTCTGTCCACTTCGTTAACAAACTGATAGGCAAATGGACAAAAGTGTGATTAAAGCATATGCGGGACCCCAGCGAGCTCCAGACTATGTGCATTGTGTCGGGGACCCTGGTGAATAATAAGACCCATCATTTAAATGCAAAAACCACCATTAAAAGTCACTTTTAGGGGGAAAAAACAGCCTCTGTCCACTTCGTTAACAAACTGATAGGCAAATGGACAAAAGTGTGATTAAAGCATATGCGGGACCCCAGCGAGCTCCAGACTATGTGCATTGTGTCGGGGACCCTGGTGAATGATAAGACCCATCATTTAAATGCAAAAACCACCATTAAAAGTCACTTTTAGGGGGAAAAAACAGGCTCTGTCCATTTCGTTAACAAACTGATAGGCAAATGGACAAAAGGGGGAACACGGCCCAGCCGCTGCTCCACTGCTCCAGGCTGTGTGCATTGTGTCAGGGGGGCCAGGTCAAACCCCTCCATGCACACCGCCAGAACCAGAACCTCACGCCCCTGGTGACCTTAAAGGTGTTTGTCTTTGTTTGTTTTTGTATTCCACATAGACAGGCTGGGGTTCAGCACCACGCACAGAGCCTGCCCGCTACCTCCAGGGCGCATCACCACATTTTACAAGCCAGGAAAGGTGCATGGATCCTGGGTAAACATTGATTAAGTTTGAAACCATTTTTAAATGACTCTCAGACATTACCTGGAAGAATGCTTTCATGTGGACAGTAGCCAGAGAGGAGCAGGCTGCCCCAGAGGACAGGCTGCGTCACATCACTTTGTAACCCAGGAAAGGAGCAGGAATCCTGGCTGCGTGAGTGGTAAAATCGCATTAAACTGTTTTAATCCGACAGTCGCTGATGCGCACGGAAGTCTGTCCGTTTCGTTAACATTTGAATAGCCAAATGGACGGAAATCCGTCCGTTTCGTTAACATTTGAATGGCTAAATGGACAAGCCTGATTAAAGCATATGCAGGACCCCAGTGAGATCCAGACTATGTGCATTGTATTAAGGAACCATACTAATGATAGCATCAATCATTTAAATGCAAAAATAACGATTACAAATCATTTTTAGGGGGAAAACGGTGGATCTGTCCATTTCATTAACAATCTGATAGCCAAATGGACGGAAATCCGTCCGTTTCGTTAACAATCTGATAGCCAAATGGACAAGCAGGTGAAAACGGCCGAGTCGCTGCTCTCAGGGCCTCAGACTCACAGGCACACACACGTGCAGAGAACCAGGGCGGTGCACATGGCTTTTTTACCCAGCAATAAGTCTCTGAGAAGCGGGGGAAAGTTGTGTGGATAGAGGCGGAGCCCAGCGGCAGGCAGAGCGCAGCAGCAGCAGCAGGCAGAGAGGAGCAGGCTGCGATACCCCTCCCCCACAGAGCCCACCCAGAGGACAGGCTGCGTCACCTCACTTTGTAACCCAGGAAAGGAGCAGGAATCCTGGCTGCGTGAGTGGTAAAATCGCATTAAACTGTTTTAATCCGACAGCCGCTGATGCGCACGGAAGACTGTCCGTTTCGTTAACATTTGAATGGCCAAATGGACAAGCCTGATTAAAGCATATGCAGGACCCCAGTGAGATCCAGACTATGTGCATTGTATTAAGGAACCATATTAATGATAGCATCAATCATTTAAATGCAAAAATAACAATTACAAATCATTTTTAGGGGGAAAACTACGGAGCCCCCAAGGGGACATGGAGAAGAACAAAAAAAAAAAAATGTTTTGCGAGATATCGCAAAACCTTTGCGAGATCTCGCAATACTTTTGCGAGATCTCGCAATACTTTTGCGAGATCTCGCAATACTTTTGCGAGATCTCGCAAAGGTTTTCATTTCGCTCAATGTACTTCCGGGTCAGTTCAGCGACACAGAAACCACAACAATGGAGCAGTTAATCGATTTTTACTTTGAGCTTGGCTTAAAATATAAAGACATAACATCAGTGCTTGGCAATAGGCACAGGTTTATCATAAGTGAAAGACACCTCAAGAGGAAACTCCGAGCGAGGGGACATGCACGTCGACATGTATACTCTGAGCTTGCGGTCCTGGTGGATTTCATTCGCAACCAGTTGCAGTACTCTGGGCAGCTTCATGGGTACCGCTGGATGTATGCAAAATGCAGAGTGCATGGACTGCGTGTGAGGAAGGAGGATGTGCGCTTGGTACTGAAGGAGCTGGATCCCAGAGGAGTGGCATTAAGGCAAGCAGGACGACTCAGACGAAGGCGTTACTTCTCCAAAGGGCCAAACTTCATCTGGCACCTGGATTCGTATGATAAACTGAAGCCATATGGCATTTGTATAAATGGATGTATCGATGGGTATTCAAGAAAAATTATCTGGCTTAATGCCTACACAACAAGTAGTGACCCAAAGTTGATTGGGGGATATTACATGGAAGCAGTGCAGCGTTTAGGGGGCTGCCCTAGACTGGTGAGGGGCGATCTTGGAACAGAAAATGGCTATGTTCGAGGCATTCAGCGTTTCCTCGTACCTACTAGCCCAGACGGCACCCATGAAAGCTACTTGGAGGGAGCCAGCACCGCCAATCAACGAATCGAGTATTGGTGGGGTTTTCTTCGCAGAGAGTGCGCGGAGTTTTGGATGTGCTTATTTGGAGACCTCAGAGACAACGGGCATTTTGATGGTGGATTTCTGGACAAAAGCCTCCTTCAATTTTGTTGCATGGGACTCATCCAGGTGAGTTAATACATTGTGTGTATGTGCTGTGCGTGTGAGTTAGAGGAGAGAAAAAGAAAGAGAGGAGAGAGTGAAGGACACAGACAGAGGGCGGGGTTGGTGGTTATGTGTGAATGCCATAATGTTGTTCTCTATTTAAGTTGATGCGTATGTACAGTTCTTACTAAATGTATTACATTCTTTTTAACAGGATGAGTTGGATGACACTGCACAGGTTTGGAACGCGCACACCATCAGGCCGTCGAGAAACCTGAACGTCCCCAGCGGTCGGCCAAATGTGATGTATGCTGTGCCTGACCTTTACCGGACAAGAGACTACCTTTCCCCTGTTGAAGATGAACACGTTCAACTGTGCAAAAATGAATGTGTCTTTCGGCTGGCCATACCATGTGATCCAGATGTGTACGAACTATGCCACATCTTTATGGGCGAGTCCCATCTGACTCCACCAACAGACCCATATCAGGCTGTGAACTTGTATATGCACCTAAGAGAGGCCATCAGTGCATCTCTCTAAATCATATACCGTGACATTGGAACTCACCGTCACCGCACTGCTTGTTTGTTTCTGGGAGTATATAGCTCTTATGCCTGTAGTTTCTTTCACAAAGTAGTAATGCTACTCACTGCATTTGCTTGATGAACTTAGGTCATGTGTGTGCATAGCTCATATAATTAATTTGAAATCCTATCTTTAAGTTGACTAAGAATTTAGAATATGTCAGTAAAGTCTAAGCTGTTGAATATTTTAGATTCTGTAGACACCAGTCCTGTTAAGGTGTTATGAACTGTAAGATGACTAAAATACTGCCTTGTCAACATCACTCCCCCCTTTTATATACATGTGATGGCATGACCCTGTCCTCACTGTGCAGCTCCTTCAGTGACAGGCTGCTGCACCCCCGCTGTCTCAGAGAGAGGGAGCAGCGGTCAGACTATATAACCAGTACAGCCCCTAGTAGACCCCCCCCCCACACACACAATAACAGACTATAACACCCCCTGTTGTTAAATACCAACCATGTGCAATATATATATGCTGTTAATAACTGTGCAATATATACCTATAAACTTTTACAGGATGTGTATTTTGTAAATTGTCTAACTTTGTTTAAATTATAATTTGTTTATCTTTAATACTTTTTTATGCATGCTTCTTAGGTAACATTAAGCTGTCTTTGGCTCTTTTCTGCTGTAACAATGTAAATGTCCCCTCTGTTGGACTAATAAAGGTATTCATTGGGTGAGGCGTGTGGCGCAGTGGATATAGCCTTGTTATGGGGATCAGATGGTCAGAGGTTCAAACCCCACTGCATGTCGTTGTGTCTAGGCAAGACACTTCACCCCAAATTGCTCCTTGTCCACAGTATTGAGTATGTAAGTCGCTTTGGATAAAAGCGTCTAACCAGTAACATGTAATGTATTCTGATTCTGATGTGTTTTCGAACTGTGAAACAAAAATAGTGTGTGTGAAAATGTATAGGACTTTAGTAATGCTAGAACCAAGTAGTACGAACATCAAGTTACAGAAAACACAGTGATGCCTGTGTTGACAGGCACTTTAATGTCAGAAAGGGGTAGAAAATAACAGCACAAGCTGATCTTTTAACAGTGTGGAAATATTAATAATAATTTTGTATTTTTATCTAGTGTGAAATCCTGGCTTGCAACCCTGATTCAATTTAAAATGTGCCTAATCAGTTTGGTTTGTCAATTTATTAAGACCAATTGAGAAATAAAAAAATAAAACATTGCACATTATGTATACGTCACTTCATATGCACATCTACATACACACGATTTCTGTTTCTAAAGAAAATAGCATTGAGTTATAATTCGGTGCCATGTTAAGATGGCAGTAAATGAAAGTGATATGTTGGTAATATTATTTATACATTCTGAGGGCTTGTAATTAGAGGGTAGTCTTTTCAGGCCACATTTCACACTTTCAACATCACCTTTTTGTAAACAGGATCTAACAACTATTTCCACATTAAATTTCAAACATTTTTTTTCTGAGAGTTATCAAAAAGGACTGACTCTTTAACACCATAACATCAACAATTAACAATTCGACCAGTGACGGACAACACCGTTTAGCTTTCTTAGCTGCAAAAAAAACACACTTAATCTCAGCCTCTAAACTGGGTTACGATCAAACTGACAAAAATGAAAACTGCAGTCATTCTCAAAGCATATTAAAAAAAAAGTAATATCCTTGTTAAAGCAGAAAATAGAATTGCAGACTGCTCATTACACGGTTCAGTGCATCAGTTGTTTCAATGAAAAAAAAAACACAAAAATATCAAATCAAAATAATATTCCAAACTGTTACTATCAGGCCTGATAATGACTGCTCTCAAGTTCAAAGGATATCCATTTCAAAGTAGTTGCTGGACAGGATATTGTCAAACTCCGTGCGAAATTCAGGGAAAGAGCTGTAGGTACACGGTATTTCAAGGATAGCTCCACAGGTATGAGCAACAGGCCTTCTGCTGAGCCCAGTTTCAGCATTAAAGCACACCCCAATTCTGTCAACACATATGACAGAAGAACCAGTGCAGAAACGCAGGATTTTTTCAGCTTTGGCTTGGTCAGCATTTTTCACATATCGTTGGAGGTGGTTGAAAGTGGTCTGTTCTCTCTGAGACAGCACCACGTTGGTTGTTTCAAACAGTTGGGACACTCTTCTGCCTGTGGCTTTCTTCTTCTCATACAGAGACAACACACTGTCCTTGTCAGGCAGTTTCAGCTGTACAAGTGACATGGGTGTCAAGAAGCAATCGACGATATACTTTGGCTCTTGGAGAATGGCTTTATGAGCCATTGTTTCGATGGCAGGCTCCATGTTGTTCTTTGCCGGTAGGAAATGGGAACCCATCCTTGTGAAAAGGTCGAGCAAGTCCTCTTCATCACTCTCCTCCATTGTGCCCTGGAGAGCCTTCTCCACAGCTGATCTCTCAACAGGAGAGAGGTAGTTGAGAAACGATGTCATCAGGATGTCTACATCAACGGAGTCGACTCCATGAATGCAGGCTAAAATGAAAGCCTTTGATAGCCTCACTGGCATGACACCATGGTCCAGTAATCCTTTCACCCAGATCCGTCCAACTGCTTGCCATTCAGCCTCACAGAAATCTGGCCTCAGCCTTGGAACTCGCTCTGCTTCCCCTTCACACGTTTCAAGAAATTGCTCCCAGAATGCAGTGTAAACCTCCCTTGACACTCCATTATCATCAATAGCATTTTCATTTACAAAGTCCATCTTTAGAGTCAAATGTATTATGCTACTGTCCATAAATACAGCCAAAAGACCTTCAACAACCTTTGTCCTGTGAATTGATGCACGTCGCGTGCTCTCTGGATTTCCTGAGCCTTCAGCTGAGGTTGATGGGGATAGTTGGCTGCTCGAATTTAAAAGCAAATCCTGTAGTAGAAGAACGAATCATACAAACACACACAAAAAGATTGGTCAATGAATGAAGCAGAGGCCAAAATGTCCTAATTGTTTAAATGTTGAGTATGAATCAAGGTCCATATAATATTGGATTCTATGTTTTTCCAATAATGCAACTCAAAAGCTATTTTTTACAAGACCTTCTTTCCAACTCCACCACACCTCCAGTTTATAACACAGACTTTCTATTTGTTGTCTCCAATTCAAAGCCGAGGTAACACTGAAAACTTCAGTATAAAAATCATCAAAGTTACTTTTTTTATACCTGACCGAGCTCCTCCAGAGCTCTCAGGACAGTATACAAATGTTTTACAGGCCACAGTTATGTGAAATCTTACAAGACCGGTAGTTTAAAGGATGTGTTCAGGGTTTCTTGCAGTGATGCATCTTACCTGTGCTGTTTGCACTGTATCCTCATGTATGGACACATGTGCCGAAGGCAGGCCAAAATCAGAGGACAAGGGGAGTAGTAAATCCTGCATTGGTACTCCATTCATCTCCGCACTCTGAAGGATGAATTAAGTATGTTATTAATTGACAGCAGACACTTTGAAGTCTTAGACGTTGTTGCAGACCGTAATTTACAAAAGTATTTCCGTAATAGTCTTCAACATCATCTTCTATTTAAAACCAGAAATACTTGTACGTGTTTATAAAAACTACTGCACAATCACAAGTCAAAAGGACTCTGTTGCTTTCCACTTCTACTGCAGCTTGCTAAATAACACCATTTATTTTAATACAAGTTGTACATGACTTTGCTATACCACTATACACAACAAATGGTAGTTTGATATAGAAATTATCGCAAAAAAAGGAGAATTGTGAAGTTGTGCATGCCACCATGAGTTATGAGCTTATGAGCAAAATTAAAATCTTTGTGGAATTCCACAGGTTTTCATCAGGTCTTGTTTGGTTTGTTGAAATGTGAAAGGTTCTAAAGCAGCATAAACTATTAAATGTTAATCAATATGCTGTGGCAAAATGAAGCTCTAAATATACAGGGGGTGAGCTAACATTTCAGTAAGTACAGTAAGCGTTTCACAGCACTGTAGGTTATTTCATTCGTGTGTCCAAAGAATAATCGGGGAACAGAATACATATGCCATAAAAATAAAATGACATGGTACATTTTTTTCAAAGTAGGAATGCACATTTGACTTTTTCTATAAATTGAATCGAATTTACTGACTATTGAAATCCAACAAAAAACTACAGTATGTAATTGATTGAATTGAAGTAGCAATACATTTCTCAATCTTTTCTGTGTTTACTGGTTTGGTTTTAATACATATATTTGCATTTCTACCCCCTTACCCAAACACTTTCCTGATCACATTACCTGAGTGACATCCTCATGTGTGACGTCATTCCATTTTATCACAACTATCTCATCACCACCTGCTCCCCAAAGATCATCTTCCGGATCCCATACAAGTGTATCTGCCTCGTCTGTTGGGGTTGAATGGGAGCGATGTGATTGCCTTGGACCTTCTGCTGTCACAGTGTCAGAGGTTGATCTTTGTTTTTTGGATCTTGGTTGTATCTGGAAATGCTACAAAAAAACAACTTTTGTTGTCAGCAGTAATTTGTAATAATGGCAGGGAGAAAAACATGTTTCACAATTAATATCAAATGGTGTGCAAAAAAATACATATGACTACACATTAGCCTATTAAGCATAAAGGTACTGTGCAATAACTTTTAGATATTCTTCAATCTTCCCTCAGAGTCTCTAAGATAAGTGATATGTTTCAAAGCATTACAAATAAAAGTATGAAATAGCAAAAAAATATGCAACAAAAAGAAATGTATGCATCTGACCACACATGTCAACAACAAAGTCCTGGAAAAATTGAAACATACAGAGGTGAAAGTATGTTGGTAACGCCTTGGACAAAAGCGTGTGCTAAATAGCCCTACCATAACTATAGCTATGTAGAAAGTTGCTGACTAACTGTGGTGACTGATGGCACACAATGGAACCTTTCTGTTTTATGAAATCCATGTACATCATTTCTTTATTTAGTTATTACCTGAAGTTTAATCTTCAAGCACTATCTCTTTCCATCTGTCCCTGTCATTAAAGTGACTTTATATTTCCTACTGCCACAAACCTGATCGCTATTGTCGCTGTCAGATGAATATCCATGTTCTGGCAGATCTGTAATCAATTCATCTGCATCAACAGATCCATGTGAGTCTGCTCCCTCAGTGATGGCAACAGATGAATCTGCAGATAAGGAATCTTCTCTAACTGTTTCTACCTCAGATGGGGATTGATCTTTTGGGTGGGCTTCTTCTTTTGTGGATATGTAAAATCTAAGCAGCTTCAGTTTAGTTTGTTCATAAAGTCTGCCAACAGTGTCATCTGAAGGGATCTGGTTTCTTTTAAAATCACAGACATCAAAGGTGAAGTCTTCAACTCGCCCTTTTGTTGAGTGGCCATTTGGGAAGAATAGCTTCTTTCCCATTTCCAAAAGCTGAGCAACAGTTGTTGTTTTTTCCACCGATGCATGTCTTGTTCCCCCGCCATTGCAGGTCCTCACTTGTTGGTATTCCTTATTGTGAAAATGAAGCCATCCAATTTCAATCTTCCTGGTAGTCTTTTCTGCTGCGTTATTTCTTCGTCTTGACATCCCTTCACCTTCTTTTTGAAACACACCTGATGCACCACACAATGCTCCTTTTGTTTTTGATTTACTTTTCCGTGCTCCTATTTTATCTCTTAATGTCTGTAGAAGAGTTTCTTTATCTGTGCTGCTGCGCTTTGTTTGTTGACAGAAGGAGAGGACAGCTACTCGGTCACCATATGAAGTGATATACTTTGCCATTTGTTCATCATTCATGATGGTTAGCACTGCCTTGTCAACCTGCAAAAATAAAATAACTAATACATTACCAACAACCACTAGCTTGCTACCTAGCACCCTAACACTTAACTTGTAAACAAACGGCGCTTATCAAATTCAGAATTCAGCATTAAACGTTTTACAGAAGGATTTTTTAACTGCCATGCTACCTCCATATTACTTATAAAGTGTTTGACTTTTCCAGGCTCTGTGCTGTTACGGTAACTTATTCCGTGAATTGAATGAATGTTCTACGCACCTTGTCACTTTGCATTTTCATGATGTCCTCTTGTGGGACCTCTCTCGAGCGAAGAAAGCTTTCCAAATCCTCCTCCATGACTCTTTCATCTGTTACAAGCTGCCCCAGAGTACTGTAGGTTGCCAAACTGAACCGGCCGGAAGTACATTGCGCTAAACGAACATTTTTGCGGGATAAAGTATTGCGAGATCTCGCAAAAGTATTGCGAGATCTCGCAAAGGGGTTTTGCGAGATCTCGCAAAACATTTGCGAGATATCGCAAAGGTTTTGCGATATCTCGCAAAACATTTTTATTTATTTTTTCTTCCCCATGTCCCCTTGGGGGCTCCGTAGAAAACGGTGGATCTGTCCATTTCATGAACAATCTGATAGCCAAATGGACGGAAATCCGTCCGTTTCGTTAACATTTCAATAGCCAAATGGACAAGCAGGTAAAAACGGCAGAGTCGCTGCTCTCAGGGCCCCAGGCTCACAGGCACACACACATGCAGAGGTCCAGGAGCAGGAATCCTGGGTACGTGAGTGTTAAAAGTGCATTAAACTGTTTTAATCCGACAGCCGCAGGTGCTGACGGAAAGCAGGCGGAACAAATGGATTATTTTACCCAGGATTAAGTGTTTGCAAGGCGGGGAAAGTGTTCCTGCAGCCCCTCCATAACGGTAATAATGATTAGAAATTATTTCCACTGCAGAAAGCGGTTTTTAAATGTGGAAAAAACGATTTCAAACTTTTTAAAAAGCACAAAGTGATTTGAGTGCAGTTCTCATGTGTCCCCACAGGAGGGCGCATCATCCCAGGGAGCACAGTGCATTAACAGTAAAAAATACAACAAAAACAGGGCAAATCAATGGATTTAAAGTGCAGGGAAGCTCCGCACCACACACAGGTATATTCCTAAATCCCCACCATGGTGACCACGGTGATTTAAACTAGTTTCTGCGCGGAAAAGAGTGCTAAAAATTTGATTAAAGCCTGCTAACAGTGTGGTAAAAGTCTGATTGTTTCAGAGACCCATAGTAATGCAGGGTCGGGCCGGGTCAGTACTTGGATGGGAGACCACCTGGGAATATACGGTGCTTTAAGCTTTTTTTAAATACAGGTACATCCATGGTGATAAGATAAGATTTATACCCTAAAATAGCATGCTAAGAGTTGGTGTATTAGTTTCAAAGCATGCATACTCTGCTCATGTCAGACTTCCATGAAATAGACCGGGAAAAGCACCTCTCTGTGGCTGCTCACAGACCCCCGAAGCAGCTCCAGCTCGGCTTCCTAACACGGGCAAACAGGTTTTTTCACACCTCCAGGAGAGGGACCGGGAAAAGCACCTATCTTTGGCACCTCACAGAGCCCCAAAGGACGGCCTAATGACCTCCAGACTCTCTCCCTCACATGGAGCTCAGGTTATTTCATACCTCCAGGAGAGGGACCGGGAAAACCACCTCTATGTAGCCCCTCACAGAGCCCCAAAGGACGGACTAAGGACCTCCGGCAACAGTGGCACTTCCATAACCTCGTGCACCGTGAGTCCCCGGGCCCCCGGACTTAAGCACTCCCCCACGGACTAAACCCAGATGATCACACCCTACAGAACCTCATGCCCCCGGTAACCCTAAAGTGGGTGGATTTTGCGGTGCTTTACAGACAGACGTAATTTTAGCCCTATTTAGAGGCAATGGACATCCACTCTCGGGAGAGAGACCTCAAGCATGTGTCCCTGAAATCGGGACTCTGTTTATTTCACACATCCACGACAGCGACTGGGAAAATCACCTCTCTGTGGCCCCTCCAAGACCCCCAAAGGACGGACTACAGACCTCCAGCATGTGTCCCTGACATAGGGACTCTGTTTATTTCACACTTCCAGGAGAGACGATGGGTAAATCCCCTCTCTTTGCCGGCTCACAGAGCCCCGAAGGATGGCCTAGAGACCTCCAGCATGTGTCCCTGAAATGGGGACTCTGTTTATTTCACACATCCACGACAGAGACCGGGGAAATCAACTCTCTGTGGCCCCTCCAAGACTCCCAAAGGGCGGACTACAGACCTCCAGCATGTGTCCCTGACATGGGCACCTCCATAACCTTGCACACCGTGAGTCCCCGGGCCCCGGACTTAAGCACTCCCCCACGGACTAAACCCAGATGATCACACCTTACAGAATCTCATGCCTCTGGTTACCCTAAAAGGGGGGTGAATTTTGCGGTGCTTTACCGTCCGCCCATCGGCATCCATATTCGACCTTATTCATGGCACCACCACCCCTTCTGTGGAGGATATTCTCATGCTCCTGGTAACCCTTTAAATAGTCTGATACTGTCAGGGCTCATCACTGCACTTTACAAGACAGAAATAATGTTTAAATGGTCGGGAAAAATGTTTTTAAACGTCTGGAAGAGAGTTTTAGCCTGTCATTTTGCACGATATCATTTAACATTTAACCTCTCCTCGAAATGCACAGAATGTGCATTTTCAGGAGAGGTTCAATTTTAAATGATTTCGTGCAAAATCACAGGCTATAACCCAGGAATAAGTGTTTGAAAGGTGGGGAAAAGTTGTTTAAAATAGCCTGATACCTCCAGGGCGCATCACCGCATTTTATAAGCCAGAAATAATGTCTAAATGGTACTGAAAAGTGTTTTCAAACGTCTGGAAGAGCGTTTTAGCCTGTCATTTTGCACGATATCATTTAACATTGAAACTCTCCTGGAAAAGTTGTTTAAAATAGCCACATACCTCCAGGGCGCCTCACCACATTTTACAAGCCAGGGAAGGTGTCTGAATCACGGGTAAACATTGTTTAAATAGTCTGATACCTGGCACTGTATCTGCCCCTGGGAATCTTCAAGGTTATGCTAATGTTTTATTATTTATTTAATTATCACACGATTGTTACAAAAACAGTACACACAATATACATAATAAACATAATAAAAACATGATTAGCGGGGGCCTGGAGCCATATTAGCCGTCTAACTTGTACGGTGCACCGGGGAAGAAAGGTTGAGTCCACGGCCCCTTTCCCCTCATCAGGAGTATCAACCGGCCCTGAAGAAAAGGTATCGCTGCTCTCCGCCCCTGAGCCCTCTTCGGAGGTAGCTGACGGTGGTAGACCTCCTTCTGATGATGCTGCTGCAGCTGCTGCCACCCTGAACATGGAGCGGATCTTCAATCCCTCCTTTATTCCAGGCGTATTCGCGTAGAACCGGTCCGCAGTGCTTACGTCGTGACACATAAACCTAGCGAGAATCGACCTGCTTTCTGGATCTTGGTGATGCTTGATATTGTCAGCCAGGGCATTGCGCAAGATGGTGAAGGTGACGGCTGTTTCTAGCCCAGCATCAGCCCAAGCCCTCTTCAAGTGAGCGTTCAGGTTCTTGGAGGCGTGCTTCCCCGTTGTGAAAAGGAAGAATTCATTCTGAGGACCCGACAAGCCCTCTTTTATCCCCATCCACAGCATGACCCAGCTAAACTCCTTTACTGTAAGCACCAGCTGTGCTTCGCCAAATGTCTTGGCAGTCTTGTGATCCTGCACGTGGATAATGTAGCCCTCAGCAGTGCCCCTTCTGTCCGCCTCAAAGACCTCAGTGTTGGTCATGTTTGCGTACACACCCGGACGGTGGCCATACAGGAGGCTCAATTGGAGGGTTAGATAGCCATATAGCAGGTACTGGGTGATTGAGGTCGGATTGCTAGCCATCAGGTCAAGGAGATCAGGGATGCGCTTCTCAGCTGCCACCATGGCGGCGAGAAGCTCCGCCTGGCTCGGCAGACGATCCAGTTTGTTCCTCTTCACCTTAAACTGGTGGACAGTGACAGACTTTTTCAAGTCGTTCATGTTGGCTTTCACCTCTCTGATGATGTGTGTCATATCAGACTGGGTGAGCCTACACCCCCAGAGCTTTGACTCAGACAAGTACCTTAGGAAATGGTTCACATTCTACAGGAACAACAGCGATGTTGTGACTGCCCGTCCCGACTTTGAAATATACTCGCTCCTGCCACGGAGCCTCTTCGTGTCTTTTAGAAACAGCCAGTCTGACAGCCGGTTAACACCATGGGCCATGAATACTAGGAAGTTCTTTATCCGGCTGACATTGGACAGACAATTCTCTTTCCGTTTTACTGTCGGTGCGACATCCTCACGATGACCTCTGTATGTCTGAATGTATGTCTCCATGCTTTTAGGCAACGTGATTTCACGCATGGTATTCCCCCGTCCCTTCCCAGTGGACCAGGGATTTGGGGGAGAGGGCCAGTCCTTAGCCAGATTAGCTTTCAGCTTATTATAGACAGACACACGGGTCTTCTGGCATACAGGGGTCTCACTACCGGAGCCTTCTGCGGACCGCATTACAGTCTTGGCCGGGGCCTTGAGAGGGGTCTCACTACCGGAGGCTTCTGCGGACTGCATGACAGTCTTGGCCGGGGTCTTGAGAGGGGTATTGCTGCCGGAGGCTTCAGGGGATCGTATGGCCGTCTTGGCCGGGGCCTTGAGAGGGGTCTCACCACCGGAGGCTTCTGCGGACCGCATGACAGTCTTGGCCGGGGTCTTGAGAGGGGTATTGCTGCCGGAGGCTTCTGGGGACCGCATGACAGTCTTGGCCGTGGTCTTGAGAGGGGTCTCATTACCTGAGGCTTCTGGGGACCGCATGACAGTCTTGGTCGGGGCCTTGAGAGGGGTTTCATTATCGGAGGCTTCTGGGGACCGCACGACAGTCTTCACCAGGGTCTTGAGAGGTGTATTGCTGCCGGAGGCTACTGTGTTCATGCTGGGGGTACTTGAGATTGCCAGGCCCTTAAATCGTATACATTCTTCCTCTTCCTCAAGCACAGCAGCAGTGCCACTCTGCTTCCTGGGTTTTAGCCCCTTTTTCAGCCTGGAGCGCAGGGTCTTCACCTCATCAATGAGGGCATCCTTCTGAGCCCTCAATGCCACAGTTTCCAGCCTCACCTGCCTGCAGTCCTCTTCGTCACACTCAGTATGTGGGGAGAAGGTGGAGGGTGCACCGGGTATTCCTCCTCATTGTCTATATCCAATGATATAGCCATTCCAATGATGGGATTAGTCTCTCGGAGGTCATGGAGCAACTGCATGGCCACACTATGCTTCAGCCTTGCCATGACCTGATGTGCCTCATCTCGGGAGAACTCAGGGTGGTCATGAGTTACATGACAGTCTAGTCTCTTCCCAGCATACGAACACCCTGTGATGGGGCAGGGTTTGGTCCAAACATTTATTCTGCCACTGGCCATTTTAAGAATGATGCCTCTTTCCTCCAGGCTGGGTGGTCTCCAGGCAACAAATGCATCCGAGCCAGAGTGCACATGGAGCGGATACATTCCTCCATGAAATCAGACACCCGTTTTTTTTTATAAACCACCCTGTAACATCTCCCTTCCTTTTGTTAAGTAACAACATAGGATCAATACTGCCATTAAACTGTTGACCTTCAATCAGAACATTAATCAAATGATTTCAACAACAAATAGTGCACCTAGCAGAGACACTCCAATAATAGCCGGATCAGAACACATCAGCAATAAACTCAGAACAATCAATCACATTTGTTTTACAATCTCTCCACTTCCTTTTTTTTTTTTTTTAAATCTTTATCGTCCATGTGTGTTTGAGTGCGCACAGTCCAAGTGTGTGTGTGTGTGTGTGTGTGTGTGTGTGTGTGTGTGTGTGTGTGTGTGTGTGTGTGTGTGTGTGTGTGTGTGTGTGTGTGTGAGTGTGTGTGACCTAGAGGTCAAGTCTGTCAGGAGGTCTAATCAGCCGTCCGCTCCGGGAGAAGGCCCGGCCCTGTAACTCACGGCATGGTGTACCCCCAGTCTGCGGGGAAGACCGCATCGACCTCGGGGGTGATGGCCTTGGAGACTCCTCGGGGACGCAGACGACCTCTCTGGCGCTCCCCCCACTCGCAAGCTGCTCCGGGGCCGATTCTGGGAGAACTGACGGCTGGAGAAGGGCCGCCTCTGCTGGTCGAAGATCAACCCTGTTGCGCCGATACGTGGTCCCCTCCACACCGACCAGATAGGACCGGAGTCCCAACTGCTGAAGGCACACACCTCTCCTCCATCGGCCCGTCCTGTCTCCTGGGAGTGGCTTCATCCGTATGGGCTGGCCAACGTTCAGCTCCGGCAGATCCTTGGCAGATCTGTCATATGTCAGCTTTGCTGCTTGATGTTTCACTTTCAGCTTGTCAGGAACACCCGTGACGACCTGAGGCACCAGTAGCTGGTCGGCCACAGGGAGAAGGGTTCTCAGTCTCCGCGACATAAGCCGCTGTGCTGGGCTGCAATGCAGGGTGTACCAAGAAGTCAGTCAAGTCGCTTCAGCTGATTCAAAATGCTGCAGCTCGTGTACTAACCAGAGTTAGGAAAAGGGACCACATTACTCCTGTTCTGGCTGCCTTACACTGGCTCCCTATAGAACACAGGATAGAATTTAAAATTCTTCTTCTCGCCTACAAAGCCCTTAATGGGCAGGCGCCATCTTACCTTAAAGAACTCATTATACCCTATTGTCCTACTAGGGCATTGCGTTCCAAGAATGCAGGGTTGTTGGTTGTTCCTAGAGTCTCTAAAAGTACAATGGGAGCCAGAGCCTTTTCTTATCAAGCTCCACTTTTGTGGAATCAGCTTCCAGTTTGTGTTCGGACGGCAGACACCCTATCCGTTTTTAAGAGTGCGCTTAAGACTTTCCTTTTTGATAAAGCTTATAGTTAGGGCTGATTAGATTCAGCCCCTAGTTTTGCTGATATAGGCTTAGTTTGTCGGGGGACATCTTACTTCTTCCTTCTCTCTGTCTATACCTGTGTACTCTCATGTTCCGATTAACCCAGCTTCCCCAAATGTCTTTCTTTTTGGTGTCTATATACGCCGGGATCCGGAGTCATGGATGATCCTGCGGTCCTGTGTCATGGATTGCGAGTCCTGGATCTTGAGACGTGGCTGCGGTCCTGGATCATAAGTCCTGGATGGATATCCTCGTGGATTCATCTTCTTATTATACACACATGCATTTCAAAACATTTGGACTACCTATGTTGCAAATGTATTATCTTTTCAATTTACACACGGCATCTATTGCACGTCTGTCCGTCCTGGGAGAGGGATCCCTCCTCTGTTGCTCTCCCTGAGGTTTCTCCCATTTTTCCCTTTAAACTGTGGGGTTTTCTCTGGAAGTTTTTCCTTGTACGATGTGAGGGTCTAAGGACAGAGGGTGTCGTATTGTCATACTGATATTCTGTACAAACTGTGAAGTCCACTGAGACAAATGTAACATTTGTGATATTGGGCTATATAAATAAACATTGATTGATTGATTGATTGATACCCTCAGTGGGCGTATTTCTCCAATGCAATATGGCCCTCCAGGGGTCCTCTTTGGCACGGTCTGCCCTTCTGCACAGGGTCTTTACAATTTTCACTGCTGACTCCGCTTTGCCGTTAGCCTTTGGGTGCCTCGGTTAGCACATGACATGCTCAAAACCCCACTCTCTCGCAAACGCCCGGAACTCTCAACCGGCAAACTGGCCTCCACCATCAGAAATGGCCCTGTCTGGGACACCGTAGCGTGCAAACTGTGCCTTGCATCTACGGATCGTGGTGTCCGCTGATAGGCTAGGGAATGCTCCGGTTTTTGGACAAAATTAACATGGGATCACTCCGGTCAATGTACGTACTTCGTCTCACTGGAATATTAATGGCCAGATTGAATACAACATCGACCCAATTTCTCCGGTCAATGACAGGAGAGTTTTGAAAGTGACAAAACACTGTTCCACACATTTAAAAACACTTAATCAATGTTTACCCAGGATCCATGCAACTTCCCTGGCTTGTAAAATGTGGTGATGCGCCCTGGAGGTATCCTACAATTTAAAATATGTATACACTCATGTACACCATTCATAGGGTTCCCTAACACAATGCACACAGCCTGGAGCAGCGACTAGGCCATTTTCACCCGCTTGTCCATTTGCCTATCAGTTTGTTAACGAAACGGACGCATTTCCGTCCCTTTGCCTATCAGTTTGTTAACGAAACAGACAGAGCCGGCGTTTTCCACCTAAAAGTGATGTTTAATTGTGGCCTTTGCGTTCAAATGATTTATGTTTTCATTCACATGGCCCCCTAACAAAATGCACACAGCCTGGAGCAGCGACTCGGCCGTTTTCACCCGCTTGTCCATTTGCCTATCAGTTTGTTAACGAAACGGACGCATTTCCGTCCATTTGCCTATCAGTTTGTTAACGAAACGGACAGAGCCGGCGTTTTCCCCCTAAAAGTGATTTTTAATCGTGGCCTTTGCGTTCAAATTATGGATGTTATCATTCACAAGGCCCCCTAACACAATGCACACAGCCTGGAGCAGCGACTCGGCCATTTTCACCCGCTTGTCCATTTGCCTATCAGTTTGTTAACGAAACGGACAGAGCCAGCGTTTTCCCCCTAAAAGTGATGTTTAATGGTGGCCTTTCCGTTTAAATGATGGGTGCTATCACTCACAGGGTCCCTTAACACAATGCACACAGCCTGGAGCAGCGGCTCGGCCGTTTTCACCCTTTTGTCCATTTGCCTATCAGTTTGTTAACGAAACGGACGCATTTCCGTCCATTTGCCTATCAGTTTGTTAACGAAACGGACAGAGCCAGCGTTTTCCCCCTAAAAGTGATTTTTAATCGTGGCCTTTGCGTTTCAATGATTGGTGCTATCACTCACATGGCCCCCCAACACAATGCACACAGCCTGGAGCAGCGACTCGGCCGTTTTCACCCGCTTGTCCATTTGCCTATCAGTTTGTTAACGAAACGGACGCATTTCCGTCCATTTGCCTATCAGTTTGTTAACGAAACGGACAGAGCCAGCGTTTTCCCCCTAAAAGTGATGTTTAATGGTGGCCTTTCCGTTTAAATGATGGGTGCTATCACTCACAGGGTCCCTTAACACAATGCACACAGCCTGGAGCAGCGGCTCGGCCGTTTTCACCCTTTTGTCCATTTGCCTATCAGTTTGTTAACGAAACGGACGCATTTCCGTCCATTTGCCTATCAGTTTGTTAACGAAACGGACAGAGCCAGCGTTTTCCCCCTAAAAGTGATTTTTAATCGTGGCCTTTGCGTTTCAATGATTGGTGCTATCACTCACATGGCCCCCCAACACAATGCACACAGCCTGGAGCAGCGACTCGGCCGTTTTCACCCGCTTGTCCATTTGCCTATCAGTTTGTTAACGAAACGGACGCATTTCCGTCCATTTGCCTATCAGTTTGTTAACGAAACGGACAGAGCCAGCGTTTTCCCCCTAAAAGTGACGTTTAATCGTGGCCTTTGCATTTAAATGATGGGTGATATCACTCACAGGGTCCCTTAACACAATGCACATAGTCTGGAGCTCACTGGGTTCCTGCATGATGCTTTAATCAGGCTTTTCTATCAGTTTGTTAACGAAATGGACAGAGCCAGCATTTTCCCCCTAAAAATGACTTTTATTCCTGGCCTTTGCGTTCAAATGATGGATGTTATCATTCACATGGCCCCCTGACACAATGCACATAGTCTGGAGCTCACTGGGGTCCTGCATATGCTTTAATCAGGCGTTTTAACACTTTTTCCCACGAAAATGATTTTTAATCATTTTTTCGGGGCTATATAAATCAAATTCCGGGTAATGTGGAGCACAATTGTACCTTTTACTATTTTAATGTATTTGCATTATATATCTTTGGGCTATAAAAGTGACATATTTGGATGACTTTGTCAGTTTATGGAGCTTATCCCACAAATCCTGGAGGTTCCAGGCCAAATTTGGGAGCTCATAGGCGGCCTGCCATAGGCCCCCACCCGTGGAACGAAAAAAAATGAAAGAAAACGTTCAATTATATCTTAAAATAATCAAAAATGAAGTTTTGAAAAATTCTCCCAAATATGACTGAGTGCCAACGGAGAAGGGGCTCCGAGATGCTCAACCCTTTTCCACCCCCCCGTTGCAATTTACAACGGAGAGGGGAATCCAAACTTCCCCTCCTCCGTCCGAAAAAACCGTTCATGTTTTTCAAGCTACTGTCTGCACGAAATCGGAAACCCGGTTTTTGAGAGGACTCAGAAAAAAAACAGCTGTGTAACTTCATGGAGGAATTCATCCGCTGTATGTGCACTCTGGCTCGGATACATTTTGTTGCCCGGAGACCCCCCAGCATGGTTCTTACCAAACTTTAAGTTTTTGAACTGGGCTCCGGAGGAAGGCAAGGGGAGTTGCCAGGGGACTCTACCCGCCTCATGAGGCACTATTTTCGGATACATTTTAACAATTTTAGCCCTTTTTGATGGTTCTCCAAAAAATAACTCAGACTTTTTCAGAGTGTGGAGGAATGCGAAGGGAGTTGTCAGGGGACTCTACCCGCCTCATGAGGCACTATTTTCGGATACATTTGAACACTTTTAGCCCTTTTTTATGGTTCTCCAAAAAACAACTCAGACTTTTTCAGAGTGTGGAGGAATGCGAGGGGAGTTGTCAGGGGACTCTACCTGCATTATGAGGCACTATTTTCGGATACATTTTAGCGCTTTTTTATGGTTCTCCAAAAAAACAACTCAGACTTTTTCAGAGTGTGGAGGAATGCGAGGGGAGTTGTCAGGGGACTCTACCCGCCTTATGGGGCACTATTTTCGGATACATTTTAACACTTTTAGCCCTTTTTTATGGTTCTCCAAAAAAAACACTCATACTTTTTCAGAGTGTGGAGGAATGCAAGGGGAGTTGTCAGGGGACTCTACTATTTTTGGATACATTTTTTCATTTTCACCCATTTTTTCTATGGAACTCCAAAAAGTGAAGTTAGTCTTTTCTTTTCCTTCCTCTTCTGATTTCTCACTGATCGAATGGCAAACGCGACCCGCCATCGGAGGGCCTCTGCCGGCCCGGCCTCGTGCCGATGCTCTGGCGGTCGGTTCCTCCGAACTGCGGGTTCGACTCTGATGGCCGGGAGGGACGAGGGAACCGTCGGGGGGGTCTGATGGAGGCTCCTGCTGAAGTCCTGCGTTTCACCGGGACCTGGCTCGAAAAACTCGAAACCCTGACTCCAGTGCGGTGTGGCGGCCGTGCGCCTCCGGGTATCTGACTCCCCTGCCTCCTCCGTGTGCTGCGTGGGATGCGTGGGCTGCGTGGGGGTAACCCTGCGTATCCGTTACCCTGCGTGTCTCTTACCTCCCGGGCCGACCGATATGAAGCGTTTCCAAGACGAACCGTCTGACTCAGGGGTCCCACCACGGGTTCCGTAGCGGGGGTGGAAGTTCCACCTCCCCACTTCGCCGCGGAATGCAAGACAAACCCCTGTTTCTCTAATCCTCCACTGTTGCATAGCGGCTTTAGTCGGCTGCGGCATTCAGCAATTGGCCTTGCTCCGGGCACAGGACCCTACTTCATCACAGGCTACCTGTTTGATCCTGCGTAACAACCACATATATGCTTGTCTGCAAAGAGGGAAATGCCTGATCCCGCCCGGGTGTTCTTCTACGGCTAGTGTCCAGCCAGCTGCGGTTCCAGCAAATCTGACCCGCCATCGGAGGGCCTCCTCCCCGGGTCCAGGTTCCGGTGCTTGGCGGTCGGTTCCTCCAAACTGCGGGTTCGACTGTGCTCCTGGAGTGGACAAAGATATGTGTATTTGCCTGAAGGATGGAAATAAACAAAGTATGATATTTTACAGGACATGACGGATATGTGTTTTTTCCAGGCTTTTTGGAAATAAACCAAATGTGATTTTGCAGGGCATTACGTAGCTCATTTACCCATGTGATGTTGTGCAGTACATTACTGAGCTCATTTATATGGTGTACCAGGAGAAGTGGGATGCTGCCATGTCCCAACTGGTCTCCGGAGGAATATAAGGAGAGTTGACAGGGGACTCTGCCCAGTGCTTATGAACCGAATGAGGGGTGTGTTAGAGGGGAAGGCTCTGGCTGTTTCTGCAGCCTCTGCTTCTACCTTCTCTCCCCACCCCGATACCAGCGCGTGCCTGCTGTAAAAGGCAGGTGCACAGGCTCTCACTGCCACTAACTCTGAGCCTGGCTCCCGAGCAGCACGTTCTCCCCGGCAGTCCGCCAGCAGATGAATCACACCCACCTCTCCGCCTCTTCCGAGGGACGAGGGAACTGCGCGGGGGGGTCTGCTGCATGCTCCTGCCGGGTGCTCCGTACTGCGTTTCACCGGGACCTGGCTTGAAAAACTCGGAACCCTGACTCCAGTGTGGTGTGGCGGCCTCGCCCTGGCCGTCCACCGTGCGCCTCCGGGTACCTGACTCCCCTGCCTCCTCTGGGGGCAGGTGCGAGGGGTTCAATGCCTCCTCCCCCCGCTGCGGCGAAGGCCGGAGAGGGATGGAGCGCCCGGAGGTACTGTTATCCCCATGTTTTCGTACCCAAAACTGTCTTGTGAGCTCGTGGCAGAACCATGAAACAAAAAACAATCAATGTATCGGACCCATCACCAGCCCCGCGTCGGTGCGGAGGTGAGACCATTTTAACCAGGTGGTAACCCAATTCCTCCCCTTGGTCCGTGTTCCCTAAATTGAAGCATCGGACCCATGGTTGCAATCACCAGTTAGCTAACGCATATAAACGGAGAAAAAGAAAACCATTTAAATATAATTCATTGTGTGTGTTTTAGGAAGGATGTTGCCCGGTGTGCAGACTCTGCTATCTGGCTTTGAATAAGCACCTTAAGCACAAACATGCAGTGCGGAACCTGGAGGAAAGAGGCATCCTTCTTAAAATGGCCAGTGGCAGAATAAATGTTCGGACCAAACCCTGTCCTATCACAGGGTGTTTGTATGCTGGGAAGAGACTACACCGTCATGTAACTCGTGACCACCCTGAGTTCTCCCGAGATGAGGCACATCAGGTCATGGCAAGGCTGAAGCATAGTGTGGCCATACAGTTGCTCCATGACCTCCGAGAGACTAATCCCATCATTGGAATGGCTACATCATTGGATATAGACAATGAGGAGGAATACCCGGTGCACCCTCCACCCTTCTCCCCACATACCGAGTGTGACGAAGAGGACTGCAGGCAGGTGAGGCTGGAAAATGTGGCATTGAGGGCTCAGAAGGATGCCCTCATTGATGAGGTGAAGACCCTGCGCTCCAGGCTGAAAAAGGGTCTAAAACCCAGGAAGCAGAGTGCCACTGCTGCTCTGCTTGAGGAAGACGAAGAATGTATACGATTTAAGGGCCTTACAATCTCAAGTACCCCCGGCATGAACACAGTAGCCTCCGGCAGCAATACCCCTCTCAAGATCCTGGTGAAGACTTTGATGCAGTCCCCAGAAGCCTCCGGTAGTGAGACCCCGGTGAAGACTGTCATGCGGTCCGTAGAAGCCTCCGGTAGTGAGACCCCTCTCAAGTCTGTGATGCGGTCCCCAGAAGCCTCCGGTAGTGAGACCCCGGTGTAGACTGTCATGCGGTCCGTAGAAGCCTCCGGTAGTGAGACCCCTCTCAAGTCTGTGATGCGGTCCCCAGAAGCCTCTGGAAGCAAGACCCCGGTAAAGACTGTCATGCAATCCGTAGAAGCCTCCGGTAGTGAGACCCCTCTCAAGTCTGTGATGCGGTCCCCAGAAGCCTCCGGAAGCAAGACCCCGGTGAAGACTGTCATGCGATCCGTAGAAGCCTCCGGTAGTGAGACCCCTCTCAAGTCTGTGATGCGGTCCCCAGAAGCCTCCGGTAGTGAGACCCAGGTGAAGACTGTCATGCGATCCATAGCAGCCTCCGGTAGTGAGACCCCTCTCAAGTCTGTGATGCGGTCCCCAGAAGCCTCCGGAAGCAAGAACCCGGTGAAGACTGTCATGCGATCAGTAGAAGCCTCCGGTAGCATGAATACCATGCGTGAAATCACGTTGCCTAAAAGCATGGAGACGTACATTCAGACATACAGAGGTCATTGTGAGGGTGTCGCACCGACAGTAAAACGGAAAGAGAATTGTATGTCCAATGTCAGCCGGATAAAGAACTTCCTAGTATTCATGGCCCATGGTGTTGACCGGCTGTCAGACTGGCTGTTTCTAAAAGACACAAAGAGGGTCCGTGGCTGGAGCGAGTATATTTCAAAGTCGGGCCGGGCAGTCACAACATCGCTGTTGTTCCTGAAGAATGTGAACCATTTCCTGAGGTACTTGTCTGCGTCAAAGCTCCGGGGGTGCAGGCTCACCCAGTCTGATATGACCCACATCATCAGAGAGGTGAAAGCCAACATTAACGATTTGAAAAAGTCTGTCATTGTCCAACAGTTTAAAGTTAAGAGGAACAAGCTGGATCGTCTGCCGAGCCAGGCGGAGCTTCTCGCCGCCATGGCGGCCGCTGAGAAGCGCATCCCTGATCTCCTTGACCTGATGGCTAGCAATCCGACCTCAATCACCCAGTACCTGCTATATGGCTATCTAACCCTCCATTGGAGCCTCCTGTATGGCCACCGTCCGGGTGTGTATGCAAACATGACCAACACGGAGGTCTTTGAGGCGGACAGAAGGGGCACTGCTGAGGGCTACATCATCCACGTGCAGGATCACAAGACTGCCAAGACATTTGGCGAAGCACAGGTGGTGTTTACAATAAAGGAGTTTAGCTGGGTCATGCGGTGGATGGGGATAAAAGAGGGCTTGTCGGGTCCTCAGAGTGAATTCTTCCTTTTCACAACGGGGAAGCACGCTTCCAAGAACCTGAACGCTCACTTGAAGAGGGCTTGGGCTGATGCTGGGCTAGAAACAGCCGTCACCTTCACCATCTTGCGCACTGCCCTGGCTGACAATATCAAGCATCACCAAGATCCAGAAAGCAGGTCGATTCTCGCTAGGTTTATGTGTCACGACGTAAGCGAATACGCCTGGAATAAAGGAGGGATTGAAGATCCGCTCCATGTTCAGGCCGGCAGCAGCTGCAGCAGCAGCATCATCAGAAGGAGGTCTACCACCGTCAGCTACCTCCGAAGAGGACTCAGGGGCGGAGAGCAGCGATACCTCTTCTTCAGGGCCGGTTGATACTCCTGATGAGGGGACAGGGGCCGTGGACTCAACCTTTTTTCCCCGGTGCACCGTACAAGTTAGACGGCTAATATGGCCCCCAGGCCCCTGTTAATCATGTTGTTATTATAATAATAATAATAATAATAAATGGGATTGCTATAGCGCTTTTCTAGACCCAAAGACGCTTGATTATGTTTATTATGTATATTTTTTATACTGTTTTTGTAAAAATGGTGTGATAATTAAATAAATAATAAAACATTAGTATAACCTTGAAGGTTCCCAGGGGCAAATGCAGTGCCAGGTATCAGACTATTTAAACAATGTTTACCCAGGATTCAGACACCTTCCCTGGCTTGTAAAATGCGGTGATGCGCCCTGGACGTATCAGACTATTTTAAACAACTTTTCCCCGCCTTTCAAACACGTATCCCTGGGTGTTTTAGCCTGTCATTTTGCAGGATATCATTTAACATTGACCCTCTCCTGAAAATGAATATATTCTGTGCATTTCCGGGAGAAGTTGCATGTTAAATTATATCCTGCAAAATGACAGGCTAAAACGCTCTTCCATACGTTTAAAAACACTTTTCCGACTATTTTAAACAACTTTTCCCCGCCTTTCAAACACTTGTTCCTGGATTATAGCCTGTCATTTTGCACGATATCATTTAACATGGAATCTCTCCTGGAAATGGACATATTCTTTGCATTTCCAGGAGATGTTCAATGTTAAATGATATCGTGCAAAATGACAGGCTACAACTCTCTTCCATACGTTTAAAAACACTTTGCCCGACCATTTAAACATTATTTCTGGCTTGTAAAGTGTGGTGATGAGCCCTGATAGTATCAGACTATTTAAAGGGTTAGCAGGAGCATGAGAATATCCTCCAAAGAAGGGGTGGTGGTGTCGTGAAGAAGGCCGAATATGGATGCCGATGTGCGGACGGTAAAGCACCGCAAAATCCACCCCCTTTAGGGTTACCAGGGGCATGAGGTTCTGTAGGGTGTGATCATCTGGGTTTAGTCCGTGGGGAAGTGCTTAAGTCCGGGGGCCCGGGGACTCACGGTGCACGAGGTTATGGAGGTGCCCATGTCAGGGACACATGCTGGAGGTCTTTGGTCCGTCCTTTGGGGGTCTTGGAGGGGCCACAGAGAGGTGATTTCCCCTTTCTCTGTCCTGGATGTGTGAAATAACCTGAGTCCACATTTCAGGGACACATGCTGGAGGTCTCTAGTCCGTCCTTCAGGGCTCTGTGAGCCGGCAAAGAGAGGGGATTTACCCGTCGTCTCTCCTGGAAGTGTGAAATAAACAGAGTCCCCATTTCAGGGACACATGCTGGAGGTCTTTAGTCCGTCCTTTGTGGGTCTTGGAGGGGCCACAGAGAGGAGATTTCCCCGGTCTCTGTCCTGGATGAGTGAAATAAACAGAGTCTCCATTTCAGGGACACATGCTGGAGGTCTCTCTCCCGAGAGTGGACGTCCATTGCCTCTAAATAGGGGTAAAATTAGGTCTGTCACTTTGGGTAACCGCACCACTGTCGGACGTCTCCCGAGAGTGGACGTCCATTGCCTCTAAATAGGGTTAGGGGAGACCGTCACACACACACACACACACACACACACACACACACACACACACACACACACACACACACACACACACACACACACACACACACACACACACACACACACACACACACACACACACACACACTTGGGGGCGGGCCCACCTGTCACTTTTGATGCATTCTAATGTGATTGAAACATTTTTTATTATACACCATAAGGCGCAACAGTGGGGGCTTTTCACACCTGTGAATACACATCACCCCCCTCCTATCGACGGATCTCACACCTACTTGAGATCTCACACCTCGATGAAAGGGGAGGCGGGACTTAGCTCATTTGCATAATTTGTCACTTTTTTATGCATACTAATGAGACGAAAGCGGGATGAATAATACTACTGGCAAGTTACTTCGAAAATTTAATATATTACATATTACTTATTACTCTCTTTTGAAAGTAATAAGTTACATTACAATATTACTGTCTCTGAAATGTAATGAGTTACACTACTTTAGTTACTTTTTAGTTACTTTCACCAAAATAACCGCAAAAGAATGGCTAGGTATTTTAAATGCTAAAATGTATTTATTGTACATCCGGTGAAGGGCAATGTGGTATAGCATAACAACTGTAGGTCCTTAAGGCTACTAACAACTTGTATTACACGGCTTAGTTGAATACTCGATTCTGATTGTAAATTCTTAACATGTGACACGTTGTTAATATAGCAGTGCAGGCCACTGTCAAGGACTATAATGAAGATTTCTAAGGAGGATCAAGAAAGAGAAAGGAAAAGAGGTTAAAAGACGGAGCGCTGGACGTCAGATAAATCACCAGAAGAAGGCAGAGAGGAAGTAAACCATAACAGGACATGGAATGGGCTCTGTAGTTTGTTTAGTATATGGCCATGTACAGGCCCGGTTCAAGAACAAAATGACTCAGGGTGCCTCTGAGATTACAGGGGGCGCAGCAGTAATAGGTTTACATGAGCAATAGTGGCCGGCAACAGCAATGAAAAATAGCATTCATGGTCCCCAATGAACAGATTATGGCATTTGTTATGTTTTGAAACCAAGCAAGTGAGAACATTTCAAGTGAGTTAAAAGTGCAATCCTGAAATATTTCATATAGTCCGAAGTGGGCTATGGCAAAAAAAAGCACAAAAGCTTCAAAACTGTACTGATAAAACAAATGAGAACATATTGTAAATCAAGGCAAATATTATTTGAACCAGCTCATGGTTTGAAATGGCAAACATTGAAAAGCAAAAGTATTATTAAAACCATGTACTACATCATCACCTTGGCTTGGTCCCATCTCTGGGAAGAGAATATTTACTGTGCTTAAAAACTGGTATCACATCATCATGTGAGGTTGACTTTGTGACCTGGAGAACATTTCAGCTGCAACATTAGCTCGTTAATAAGCTTGGGATTTGATATATTTTTGTAGCCATTCATGGTGAAGGCATCTGTGCTATTGTATGCATTATTTTTGACCCAACATTTATACAGGCATGGCAGAATATGGCACTATATTCACATGAATATTCCATTGTCTATTTGTATACCACGAGCTGCAAAATGACCGCCTAACCCCACTGTACAGGCAGGTACTTGTTTAGATATACCTGGGCAGGCTCTGTTTTGCCGTGGTATCCTGGCACCTGCGGACCGCAGAGGGGCAGCGTAGTATCGGGCGACGAAGACTGCTGCTCCTGGGGCGAGGGCCACGAGTCAGGCGGGAGTAAGCTAGTGTCCACAACTGAGGGTAACGTGATGTCCCCATCTGACCTGTTGCTACTGTCTGCAGTAGATGCAGTGTTGCTGTCGTTTACTGATGGTTGCTTTAACCATTTTCGTATTTGATTATCCACAGATCAGATGTGTGTCACTGCTGTGGAAGCACTTTGGAAATGATGCACGCGCAGCGGAGCAGGTCACGCGCACCTGACACAATTTGTTGTTTGTATTTTTCGCTCTGTTCTCTTTTTTGAATAGAGGGTGCATAACATTCAACTGCCCCGAAGACCCCGACGCGAAGCCTGAAGGGTAAACACACCAGGTTTACTAATCTACCCGCACAATTTGTCTGGTGTCGGAATGTCTCGCTATGTTAGTACATTCAACAAAACACCATTTAATTTCGGGTAAAAATTTGTTGTAACTGCGTTAGTGAGCATTGTAACGGGTAATATATTACCCAAATTTCATTAGTAATGCGTTACATTACTTCGTTACAGCAAAAAGTAATATATTACTGTAACTCCGTTACTTTTGTAACGCGTTACACCCAACACTGGTTACATTTATTGTAGTGGAAGCTCAAAAGATGGTTGCACAAAAGCCAAACGGGGTCTAAGTAACTTTTATTTGAATATAATTTAGTTGCTTGCACTTTCAATACTGATATCCTTTATTTTCAAGGAGATGCAGCGGTCGGCGAAGGTGTTAATCGACATGGATTGTCAATGGTAATGCAGAAACTAAAGACTGGCTTCAGTATCAATTCAGGTGAGGTGTCACCTATTATCTTTTCATGATAAAACATATTTATTGTTGCTTGTTCCTTTTTAATTGAATGAAATCAGGGAATAAATATTTGCATGTAATTGATGTCAGTTACAGACAAATTGATTGTTTTTAATCAATTTTGATCATGAATATCATGTTGCTTGACCTTCAACATTGTAATGGAATTACATGGTGTCTTATACATTTTCTCCTTTTTTATTTAGGCTCTGCTGCTCTTACAAGCCTTTTTGAAGGGGAAAATGAACACCGGGTTCCCTCTGCAGCTTCGATGCTTCAAGAAAGCCACCTCTTTGAGATGGCAGGTCGAATGATTGGCCATTCCTTCCTGCATGGTGGTTTGGGTCTCACAGGACTCAGTTTGCCTGTAGTGACTCTCTTGACTGGGGGGAGCATGGACACTGCAGCATCAGCTTTGACCCTGCTGGACTGTACTGATCTGGATTATCGGGAAACGATTGGTTTTGTGAGTATCTTGGTTACAAGTTGACATGCTTCATTCATTTCTCATCTTGTGCATAATCAAATATTCCATTCATAGGTCATTGCTGGGCTGTTATGCTAGAAATGATTTACAAGGCTTTTGTGTCTGTCTTTTACTCCAGACATTGGCTTTATTTATTTGTTTGGGAATTTTTGTTGATTGCTCGTACACAACTATGCCTGTAATTCTTAAATTATTTCCTCTTTTTTTCCTGTTTTAGCTCAAAAAAGCAGTACTTAATGCAGAAGAAATCAGCAGTGTGACCAATCTCTGTCTGTCCTGGGATCTCCCTGTTCCAACCTCCACAAACCACGACTGGCTGTTCCAGGAACTGCTTTCCCATGCTGTAATATATTTTTCTAATTATTTGGTAAACAGTTAGGAGGTTAGCTTTGTAAGCCATTCTGCTTTTTGCTACTATATTGTCTTTCAACCCAGTCTCACGGCATTTCGTGTTCACCAACACGATTTTTTATCTATTGATTTGTGTTCACCAACACGATTTTCCCCTTTTTTTCGTGTTGCACAGCACGATTTTAAAAGCAATGTATTTCTATTGTTAGTCTTTCCCCTTTTTTTTCGTGTTGCACAGCACGATTTTAAAAGCAATGTATTTATGTTGGTAGTCTCATGGCATTACGTGTTATAGGAAGACCGGAAGCTGTGTGGTTCATAAAAACATGTTCTTACTGAACTATTATTTGAGTTATTTGAAGTATTAAAGTAACGTGTTATGGCAGGAAAGTTAAATCTGGTATATTCATTTTAATGTCACCTTATATAGAATGTGTGTTAAACTTGTGATTTCTGCATTGAGTGACTTCTGCCTAGCAGATACCAAGAAGAGGCCCCTAGGGTCTCTCTGTTAATTATCAATAGTCCTTGCAATTAACAGGGGAAGTCCCGGATACATTTTCAGATAATGTAGTTAAAGTCTTGTAGAATTAATGATTATCTCCTACACATCCTGCAGGCCTTGAGACTTGGGTCACCCAGCAGTAAATGAGATAAAGGTCCTTTTGAGCTTATCAATAAAATGTATTCATTCCTAGTAAGCTGACTTGGGGTGAAGGGAAGTTCAGGGAAGCCATTAAGCGATAAGAACAATTAACTTCTGTTAAAGATACATGATACGATGTTTGTGTGTTGAAGATGTTTAGGGGGAATGAGTATGTGTCCTGTCAAAGACTCCTCTGTCATGACTCCAAATCATTGATTGGGGGATCTGCCTAAGGGCAGAGGGACAGAAACACACACACACACACACACACACACACACACACGCGCACAGAAGCAACAGATGGAATCAACAAACTGACTTACTACCTGGGATCCCGCCCAGAAGGGAAACCGACCAATGGAATACTGCCAACTCACTGTCTAGCTCGCTCAGAAGTGAACTCTGTGTATAAATGTTGTGATCATTTTGAAGATCGGGGCTCTTGTTTTTGACTGGCCGTTCCTGAGAGGTGTCTCACACGGGGTTAGAACCTGAGCCCGGACTACTCTGCAGAGTGCTTCGTGATTCGGTGATGTATTTGTATGTTTTACCATTAAAGCAGATTATTGTTTAACCCTTATCCTGGCTGCTTTGAATTTTTCCTTCTTTTGAGAATCCGCTCATATAGGAACGGCGCGGAGCAGAGATTCTGCCCCAACATTACTCAATATCAAGCCACGATTATTGCTTTTATTTAAAATCGTATCATTTCGGACTTTTGTTGCTGTCTGTGAGGAAAATAAATGGGGCTCATTTTTCCTTCTAATTTGTTAATCTTTTCAAAATAACCCACTGTTATTTAGTCAACAATAACACACAATTATCTTTGTTTTTATTTATTTGTTTGATTCTATAATCTCAGGCTTTTTTGCCGTACTTCAGGAACTGAATTTCAAAATAAAAATAACCGGAAACAGACGTAGGCCTATAAGGGACATTTCGAGCATCATCGAGTTTAGGATGGCCGAAGACACTACACTACCCATAATCCCCAGCTATCGTTTAGGACTACAGTCCCCGTGATTAAACTTCAAGTCGGGATTGGATGTTGGAGTGGCAGTGCGCCAAGTTTACGGAATCGAAACTGGATCGAACGCCGCCCCCCCCCGAACAATTAGAAGTTGCCAATATTAAACACCAATTATTAACCAATTAAAATGAACCGATTAAACTTCTCTCTGACACAGTTTAAACGCATTTCAAGTGGAAGAATGGTTCGTGTCTCCTCTTCGTGTCTCGGGAAGCTGGAAGCTGTATTATTTTAAAAAAATAAATATATATATTTTTTAACCATAACGGGTACTTTACACAACATTGAGTCAAACTTATCCTTGTTTTAATCCTTGTTTTATTTATGTTAAATTGTTGTTGTCGGTTAATTTTCCATTTTATTTATTTTGGTTGAAGATATCATTATTTTTTATTTATTATTATCATGTTAGATGTTTAAACTTTTCTGCATTGTATAAGGCAGGGGTCGGCAGCCTTTTTGATATGAAGTGCCATTTAAAAAAAAAATGTTATCAGGGTGCCAACGATCGAGAATTATCAACGGGGGGGGGTAGAGGAGCGAACTATCAGCAGGAGGGCGGGGGGAGCCTCGCTGCGGGGAAGCAGTGTTTGGACCTGTCAGCGCAACTTACATTATGTCAAATTTAACAAACACATTTAAATAATTGGTTTAAACGGCATAATAATAAGGACGATCGTCCGTTCTGTGATTCTCCAGAACACACATGCTATGATATTAGGGTCATGCAGAGTGAGATGAGATCGCTGTCCCTTTAAGAGAGAGAGAAAGAGGGGTGTGGCTTGTGCATGTGTGTGTGTGGATGGTAGAGCGACAGTGAGGGAACGTGTGTTTGTTTCTGAAAGTGAAACGAGGCAGCAGAAAAACAGAGGTCTGTGATGTATTTTGTGAAACAGAAGAACAGCTAAATAAATGCAACGGCCTCCTAAGAAGAGCTCGCCTCTCTCCAGTCATTTAAGCTAAAGTGGGTTATTGAACCTGAAGCTTGTTGCTTCTTCCCTCCTCGACTACGGTCTGGGAGCCGACAGGAAAGTTCAACACACAGATGGCCAGACCGCCCCTTTGTAGCATATTATTTCGATGAGAGATGAGCAGATCGCCACTGGGCTTTCAACTAAATACACAGCTACGAAAAAACTGCGGCATTTGTACAGCTCCTTATGGGTACTGCAATTAGTGAAGTGCTTTCCTCCGTGGTGAAACGATCAGCACTGCACCACGGAGGAAAGCGGCAGAAAGTCACCTTGAGATAAAGAGAACGGGGCTGCGTTGCGTGCATGGCAGATAACGTGGAGACGCGCTCGGGGGCGGTCTCGTTCAGGATCCGAAAATACAATTTAAATATTTTTGCACACTTATTCCACTTATTCCTAGTGTGCCACTGGTTACGGTGCCGCGTGCCAATGCTGGCACGCGTGCCAGGGGTTGCCGACCCCTGGTATAAGGCAATATATACTTTTTTGTTTTTGTCCATAGGCTACTTAGGTTATTAAATAGTTATCGTGTCAAAATATAGGAAATGTATTAATATTTTATTGTATAATCGGTACAGGAAATTACATCATTCAGAGCACCACCTATTGGCCAAATACGCTGCCACCTGCATTGCGATCCATCCTCTGACAAAGTAAGTTGGGTCACTAAAGTCTGATACATGTTTTGCTTAGATTTAATAATTGGGGCTTTTTTTTAAGCCTTTACTCGCATGGTTCATCATACATACTGAACTGTTCTAAGTCTGAGAAATGCTTTCGCCATAATCAGCAAAGCAACATTAATGTGAAATTATTCTTGCGGGCGGCTAGCTAGCTAGCTAGCGCACGTTCAACATAAGCTTAAACTAGTTTAGCTACATTTATATCAGCTCATAAGTGGTGTGTGAAAAATATTTTTCTTAATTACGGCTACATACGTCGGTGTTAACCTGAAACCTGTGTTTCGTTTTTTGGTTAATGAACATTTGGCTGATTGTCTCTGTGGATGCTGCTTGGGACGGAAGTAGGCCTACCATACAAGCATGCACAGCTTATGTTCAGAGTAACCTTAAACAAATACATCAGTAAAGTGGACCTTCTGTATGAAAGCAATGTAAAGATTTGTATTGAATGAATCGCCGAATTCTGGGGGTTTCAGCAGCCAACACAGCAGTTAAAAATAAGCAGCCCGAGATATGTCCCCCCATCGCCTCTCTAAACACGGCTGCAGAAGCAGCCGCGGGGGTGTGTGTAAATATTCCCCCGTGTCTGGGTGGCTGGAAGCCGTGCAGCTGAGAGGGAGAAAGTCACAGCTTTTTGTCTATATCTTTAACTCACACCACCGTCGTCTCTATTCAAAACAAGATGGTCTAAAAGCATTCGTTGTTTGTGACCGTCTTCTACATTGCTGGCAAGGCCGGGGCAGCGCGAGGTGCGTGCATCACCCGATTCCCCAACATTCTCTACATTGCTTGGAAGCTTTCCCTACATTATGCTGGAGCAGCTAGTGGCGGTCCGGGGTGCATACATAAAATGATAGGCTAATTGATCACGGGTGGGCAGTGGCAAGCAAGTGTAGAACAAAACTGTGTTTCATTGTTGTGATGAACTCGATGGTGGGTGTATAGGCTGGTCGTGTAGGACTGGAGTTAACTGGGCTGTTGTTGGAGAGAAAGGGTAGCGGAAAAAAAGTCTGTGTTCTCCTGGTCGGGGGTTCATAGCGCCACTGATGGAGTAGTGGTTGTCGCAAGAGGATAAGCTAGTTATCGCTTTTGGATGGTCTTCAGGCGCGATCTTAGCACTTGTATACAAGGGTGGACGCGCGAGTCAAGGTGCCCCATCTATAATTCCCTACCCCCTCTGAAACCTCTTAATTCGGACTAAAGTGAGCTGGATGAACTTTCCTGTCGCGCTGGTGTTTATTGCGAGATCATGTTTGTTTGTCTAAATTGTTTGTATGGGGGGTCTATATTGGTTTGTCTACCCGCCGTCTTGTGTATGCTTTGTAAAAACTAGTAATGAATCAGACCATAGCCAGGTTAAAATGAACTAAACTTTAGTTATCTCACCAAAAGTAAATGACTGAAAGATGTAAAGCAAAATTATATATTACATTATAGTATAAATGTGCTACAAATGTGCTGCAAAATGAAAATAAATAGCAAAAGAGTGTTTTTATGTCCTGCATCTGAGTGTGCAGAGGAACATGTAAACAAGAAGCACACTGTTCAGGGTGTGCGCTGTAGGTGTAAGAAGAAAATAAGACGATATTGCTTTAACAATACATTTTAAATTGTATTGCTGGTATGTTAAGATATCTTTGTATAAACCCTATGCACCCTAAGACCATCAGGCATCACTGCTGGTCGTAAAGACCTGCCTGAGGAGATCAGGGTTGAACAAAAAAAATCTGTCTGCTCAATTAGGTCAATTTTGTATTATTTGTTTCATTTATTCTTAATCTATGTATTGTATGATAATAATGAATAAAACACGTAATGTATTGAACACATTCCGAAACAAAGCAGATAAGACAGAAATAGACTCAGACATAATACTAATTGTTGTTGAAACCTTTTGCGCTGTTGCTGCAAAATGGAAACTTTGTTGATTATCTATTCCAACTGGCCACTGGAATCAGATAATTGATATAAGTTGAAGTTCAATTACAGTTTTTAAATATAGTTTAACATTCTTTATTATTAAGTCATGACCGAAAGAACGAGATCGCGGGTACAAGCGGCCGAGATGGGTTTTCTCCGCAGGGTGGCTGGTGTCTCCCTTAGGGATAAGGTGAGAAGTTCGGTCATCCGGGAGGGACTCGGAGTTGAACCGCTCCTCCTTCGCGTCGAAAGGAGCCAGTTGAGGTGGTTCGGGCACCTAGTTAGGATGCCACCTGGGCGCCTCCCTAGGGAGGTGTTCCAGGCACGTCCAGCTGGGAAGAGACCAAGGGGTAGACCTAGAACCAGATGGAGGGATTATATCTCTTCTCTGGCCTGGGAGCGCCTTGGGATCCCCCAGTCAGAGCTGGTTGATGTGGCCAGGGAAAAGAAAGTTTGGGGCTCTCTGCTGGAACTGCTACCTCCGCGACCCGACCACGGATAAGCGGGAGAAGATGGATGGATGGATGGATGGATTCTTTATTAAACTGTTTCAAATTATTTCTAGTACAATTGGTCTATAGACATTACTATAATTCTAATAGTTGTTAAACTACTGACAGGTTTTCTGAAACCGAGCTTATGAACAATAGAGTAAAGGTCGCTGGTTAAGCCAGGATCAATATATTTGTTGAGGTTTTTTATTGGGTACATAATAAATGTGGTAAATGAATTGAGCAATTTTTTTTAAGAAGTATAATGTTGCTATCTCTTTAAGATCAGTAATTGCAGTTCGAAGACAGATGTTGTTTTCCATGGGCCTCTCTTTCACAGGCCCACACAATAAATCATGAGACTTCCAAATCCTAACAGACAGAGATCAGTATCACTTTGTGTTGCAAGCCAAATCCATGAAGGGGTTCTATTTGGCCCAATTTAAATACCATAAAGAGAGTATTAACCCAGCTCATGCTAAATGTCAAATGTCTTTAATTCATGTACAAGTGTTTTGATTTCTTCTAAAAAAAATCCAGTCTAGCTTCCTTCGAGTTCAGTCTACGCTACGAATTGTTTCTCATAAACATTCTCACTGCTGTCGCAGATGTTGTAAACCTTGGCTGACACACACACACACACACACACACACACACACACACACACACACACACACACACACACACACACACACACACACACACACACACACACACACACACACACACACACACAAACACACACACACACTCCCCACACACACCCCCCCCCACACACACACACTCCCACACACACTTTGGATTGGTATTCGCCTTATCCGCATTGTAAATTGTTGCCTTCTTTAGAGTTATTGGTAATTCAAGATTAATTATCGAATTAACTGTGGTACATAAGATGAAATAACTACAACTTTGACTTAATCATTTTGTTCACAACATTAGACCTGTCCTCTGATCTCTACTAGAATAAGATAAGTGTGCATGTTTGGTTGTTTTCATACTCCTGTAATGTCCCTAATTTTGTTATCCTTTTCTTTACAGAGCTTGGAAAATTGTGTATTGCTTAGATTCTGATCCGTGCAAGTCCAATTTTGACTGACTTTAGTTATATTGTTAATGTTAATTTAACTTCAACCCATAGGTGATTATTTAAATTAACTCAAAATTTCACATGATGATGGATTAGTGTTCCACATTTTTTCAACTAATTTCTTTTACAATTAGGCCAATGGTAGAGACAGACATTGATGACCTTGTGTCCTTTTTGTTAGTAATTGGTTCCATTTTGTCTATGGCCTTGGACGGCTTCACTAAAAGTCACCCAGTTCTACCCTGCTACAGTCCGGCTGAGTGCAGTCACAGAGATGCTATGGTTGCTCTACATGACATTAATGGTCTGGTCCGAGAATGGACACCATTTCCTGCTCCCAGAGAGAATGACGCTCCTCAAACTGAACATTACAGCCGTTGATACTATCTCACGTGGGTCTGCTCCCCCCCACCGAGCCATGAACTGAAAGCTTGACATCTGCTTTGAACACTTGGAAGCCTCCCTGTCACACCAGCACCAACCCTTGGGTCAGTCAGATGAGACTAACGGCTTCACTTAGGGCATTTGGTTCAGAAATATGACTCTCGTTACCACAGAGTGGGTTGTTTGTTTTTTAAGGCTATTCATACTGCTATGCAGGGGATGCCTGTAGGTTTGCAAGCTGTTAAAAGCCCCTACTATTTTTAGTATAGGCCTAATGTCAGGGGCCTCTTACTGTCTAATTCTGCATGTATTCACATTATATGGACGATGTTTCCACCTAATAAAACTAGAGGCTGCACGGAACTCAGGCTACAATACGACCATTCTGTTCTGCTCTAACAATTCAATTTATAGATTCTACGTCAAAACAATTAGCTTTTATTGTTTCCAATGATAACGTCACCTTAAGTGGAGGAATGCAAACCTATTTTCAAATGTAAGGTTTTGATTTTGTTTGACATTTCTCAGTAATGACACCCTCAGACACCCACTATCATTCAGGCTATGCCATCAGTAGTAACTCAGATGTTGAGGGGGATGAGGCTTTTCTTCCTGCATCAGATATGCTTTATTTTTCAACAAAGGTATACATTTCCTGCATAATATATGTTTCTCACAATTGTTTTTTGTGAGCTGCACACAGGTGATACTGAGTCTTCTTGATTGATAGATTGTAAACTATACCATACTTAAATAGACTCCTAAATTATTGTTTAAAAGTGTGACGAGTGAGGGATGTGGAATAGAGTAAAAAGAGAGATGGGGAAGTGAGAGAAGGGGCAGATGAAGAAGTGAGAGAACAGGGTCTTGGGGAAGGGAGAATAGAGAGATATGAGGAAGAGCGAATAGAAAGAAGAGGGAAGAGAGGGATAGAAAAGAGAGAAGAGATATTTGCGAGTTGCATACTGATTAAATTCAATGATTCTCTCTTCTAAACCATCAACGTGTATCTTAGACCCAATTCCAACTAAGCTGTTAAAAGAAGTTTTTCCATTAATTAGCACTTCTTTATTAAATATTATGAATATGTCTTTATTATCAGGCTATGTTCCACAATCATTCAAAGTAGCAGTGATAAAACCGCTTCTTAAAAAGCTCAACCTCGATTCAGAGGTTTTAGCCAACTATAGACCTATTTCTAATCTTCCGTTCCTCTCAAAGATTCTTGAGAAAGCAGTCGCAAAACAGCTGTGTGATTACTTAAAAAACTATGATTTATTTGAAGATTTTCAGTCTGGCTTTAGAACACAACATAGCACAGAGACAGCTCTGGTTAAAGTCACAAATGACATTCTAATAGCCTCTGACAAGGGACTTGTCTCTATTCTTGTCTTGCTCGATCTTAGTGCTGCATTTGATACTATCGACCATGATATCCTATTGCAAAGACTAGAGCATTTAGTTGGCATACAGGGAACTGCTTTAGGCTGGTTTAGGTCCTATCTATCTGAACGCTCTCAGTTTGTACGTGTCAACGATGAATCTTCCATGCAAACCAAAGTTAGCCATGGAGTGCCACAGGGCTCAGTGCTTGAACCTATTTTGTTCACCCTATATATGCTTCCGTTAGGCAATATTATAAGGAATCATTCTGTAAACTTTCATTGTTATGCGGATGATACTCAACTATATTTATCAATCAAGCCTGATGAAATTAATCATCTAAATAAAATTCAAGACTGCCTCAAGGACTTAAAAACGTGGATGACCTTAAATATTTTGATGTTAAACACGACCAAAACTGAAGTTATTGTACTTGGCCCGAAGAATCTACGAAACAAATTATCTAAAGATATATTAACTATGGATGGCATTAATTTGGCCTCCAGTGAGACTGTAAGGAATTTTGGTGTTATATTTGATCAGGATTTATCCTTTAACACCCACATAAAATCAATTTCAAGGACCGCCTACTTCCATCTACGTAACATTGCAAAAATCAGGCATATCTTGCCTCAAAACGATGCAGAGAAACTAATCCATGCATTTGTTACTTCAAGGCTGGAATATTGTAACTCCTTATTATCAGGGTGTACCAAGAAGTCAGTCAAGTCGCTTCAGCTGATTCAAAATTCTACAGCTCGTGTACTAACCAGAGTTAGGAAAAGGGACCACATTACTCCTGTTCTGGCTGCCTTACACTGGCTACCTATAGAACACAGGATAGAATTTAAAATTCTTCTTCTCGCCTACAAAGCCCTTAATGGGCAGGCGCCATCTTACCTTAAAGAACTCATTATACCCTATTGTCCTACTAGGGCATTGCGTTCCAAGAATGCAGGGTTGTTGGTTGTTCCTAGAGTCTCTAAAAGTACAATGGGAGCCAGAGCCTTTTCTTATCAAGCTCCACTTTTGTGGAATCAGCTTCCAGTTTGTGTTCGGACGGCAGACACCCTATCCGTTTTTAAGAGTGCGCTTAAGACCTTCCTTTTTGATAAAGCTTATAGTTAGGGCTGATTAGATTCAGCCCCTAGTTTTGCTGATATAGGCTTAGTTTGTCGGGGGGCATCTTACTTCTTCCTTCTCTCTGTCTATACCTGTGTACTCTCATGTTCCGATTAACCCAGCTTCCCCAAATTTCTTTCTTTTTGGTGTCTATATACGCCGGGATCTGGAGTCATGGATGATCCTGCGGTCCTGTGTCATGGATTGCGAGTCCTGGATCTTGAGTCGTGGCTGTGGTCCTGGATCATAAGTCCTGGATGGATATCCTCGTGGATTCATCTTCTTATTATACACACATGCATTTCCAAACATTTGGACTACCTATGTTGCAAATGTATTATCTTTTCAATTTATACACGGCATCTATTGCACGTCTGTCCGTCCTGGGAGAGGGATCCCTCCTCTGTTGCTCTCCCTGAGGTTTCTCCCATTTTTCCCTTTAAACTGTGGGGTTTTCTCTGGAAGTTTTTCCTTGTACGATGTGAGGGTCTAAGGACAGAGGGTGTCGTATTGTCATACTGATATTCTGTACAAACTGTGAAGTCCACTGAGACAAATGTAACATTTGTGATATTGGGCTATATAAATAAACATTGATTGATTGATTGATTGATTGATTGATTGATTGATTGATTGATACTGAGTTTTCTCGATTAATAGATTATAGACGATACCATGTTTAAATAGACTCCTACGTTGTTATTACATATGTGACATATGTAAGAAAAGGGAGGGGAGATTCAATTATATTGAGTAATTGATTTTATATTGGAACATTTATTTCTCAAACCTATGTTTTATGGAAGAAGAAATGTATTTCTGATAAACTAATCTTTTATCAAACGGTAAATGGTGATTTAATATAGCATTTTGAATTATTAAGACGGGGTTATATCCACAGGGACTAGCTCACCTTTAACTTAAAATAAAATTTCTCTGCTTTGGATTGATGAGTATATGATTCTTGCATGTTAAATGACTAACAAAAACCTTACATTTATGAATGTGTCAGGAAGGCTCCCAAATAATTCTGAGGGGCCTATCCTATTTTTGTAATTAAATGATAATGTGCTAATCCATTACCTTGAGTTGTCTTCACTCAGGAAAACATCCCTATCAAGTGTTAACCCAATAACTAGGACAGCTCTGAAGGCCAAGGGTCAGAGAGAGAGGGTCACACTCTCCGGCTGCAGAGAGAAGCCCCAGCCACGGGCAAGGAAGCACGAGGTCGTTCGAGACGAGAGGATTCTAATCTTCAACTTTCTGATGAGATGGGATGCTTCTTCATCTTTCTGCTCGGTGGGCTCAAGCAGAAAACCCTGCAGGACGAGCGAGGGCTTCAGAGGCTTCTATAATACAAGGTTCCATGTTTCTTGGAAGAGCAGATGTCTTCCTAACCTCTCCCATCACGGAGGACACACCTGGATGTGCCACTTGGAATACGCAGTTGCACTGCTCTCAAGCAGATAGCAGAAGTAATGCAGGCAGATGAGCCTCCATTTCACTGGGGGAATCAACTACAGTGCTGACTGAATGAGCCACACAAAAGCAGAGCAATTGGGGGGGTTGAAATATGGCGCTCTGATGAAGAATAGTTTGAGCCAATCAGCTAATCTACAGTATCAGGATGCCTTTACACACACCAGACACTGTGTGTCATAAAGAGAGGAGGAGAACGAGTCAGGAGGACATGTTCTTCCTGCTCTCGTACAAAGATAACATTTGAATTGAATGACCAGATGTTTACAGATGTACAATTAATGATTGTTTTATATTTCCAATGACCAGACATGTGTTAAATAGTGATGATAAATATATTTTGTCGGATCAGATTACACTTTCACACTAAACAAAATAAATGAATTGATATTTTCAGATTATAAGGTATTGAATAATAATATATTTCTAATATGATAACAGATAATGTTAATATCCTTAATTGTCCAGCAATCAGGCTTAACAATACTACTCTTCAATGTATTACCCATGCACAGACAGACCTAAAATGATGTTTCAAGTTTTAAGAATGTCTAATCTTTCCTTTCCAGGTTTTTACAAAAGTCACTGAATATTTGCCCAACTTTTCCTTTTCAGATTGTGAAACATTTTGAGAATTGTTTGATTTTTCCCTTCAGATTTTGAAATGACATAATAATAGATAGTTGAAGTAATGTAATTATGTTATCATGCCATAGTCTTTTGATTTAATATGTAATGAAGTAAACATAAAGTAATCCTAAAATTGAGGACACTGTAATTTTGCAGATTCCAGATTGATCAAAATCACAACTGTGACTTGTAGACCTTAGCTGGATCTCTTATGATCCTGAGTTTAAAATGCTTTGACTAGTGATTTCCTTGAAGTAACTTTAAACTGCACGCTGGTTTTGATTTTATAGTTTGATAAGTTAGACCCTCCAGAAAAACGCGGGCAAAAATCCTTGATTATGCGGGCTAAAATCCTTGATTATGCGATTAAACATGCGGGGGTTTTATGTCATTTTATGCGGTGAAATTGCGGGAAGTTGCGAAATATCCGGAAAGTTGCGAAAAAGAATAGATTTTTTTTAAAATATTGGGCTGTCTTATTTATTCTCTCTCACACACAACCTGCCACTAACGTTAAACCCCTTTCCTATTCAATTAAACGCATTCAATGTGTATTTATTTTAAAAGCAATGGGGCTATTTTAATCACTCACACACACACACACACACACACACACACACACACACACACACACACACACACACACACACACACACACACACACACACACACACACACACACACTTCCCCGCCTTATTCTGTTTTCATTTATCAATCAATCAATCAATGTTTATTTATATAGCCCAATATCACAAATGTTACATTTGTCTCAGTGGACTTCACAGTTTGTACAGAATATCAGTATGACAATACGACACCCTCTGTCCTTAGACCCTCACATCGTACAAGGAAAAACTTCCAGAGAAAACCCCACAGTTTAAAGGGAAAAATGGGAGAAACCTCAGGGAGAGCAACAGAGGAGGGATCCCTCTCCCAGGACGGACAGACGTGCAATAGATGCCGTGTGTAAATTGAAAAGATAATACATTTGCAACATAGGTAGTCCAAATGTTTTGAAATGCATGTGTGTATAATAAGAAGATGAATCCACGAGGATATCCATCCAGGACTTATGATCCAGGACCGCAGCCACGACTCAAGATCCAGGACTCGCAATCCATGACACAGGACCGCAGGATCATCCATGACTCCGGATCCCGGCGTATATAGACACCAAAAAGAAAGAAATTTGGGGAAGCTGGGTTAATCGGAACATGAGAGTACACAGGTATAGACAGAGAGAAGGAAGAAGTAAGATGTCCCCCGACAAACTAAGCCTATATCAGCAAAACTAGGGGCTGAATCTAATCAGCCCTAACTATAAGCTTTATCAAAAAGGAAAGTCTTAAGCGCACTCTTAAAAACGGATAGGGTGTCTGCCGTCCGAACACAAACTGGAAGCTGATTCCACAAAAGTGGAGCTTGATAAGAAAAGGCTCTGGCTCCCATTGTACTTTTAGAGACTCTAGGAACAACCAACAACCCTGCATTCTTGGAACGCAATGCCCTAGTAGGACAATAGGGTATAATGAGTTCTTTAAGGTAAGATGGCGCCTGCCCATTAAGGGCTTTGTAGGCGAGAAGAATAATTTTAAATTCTATCCTGTGTTCTATAGGGAGCCAGTGTAAGGCAGCCAGAACAGGAGTAATGTGGTCCCTTTTCCTAACTCTGGTTAGTACACGAGCTGCAGCATTTTGAATCAGCTGAAGCGACTTGACTGACTTCTTGGTACACCCTGATAATAAGGAGTTACAATAATCCAGCCTTGAAGTAACAAATGCATGGACTAGTTTCTCTGCATCGTTTTGAGGCAAGATATGCCTGATTTTTGCAATGTTACGTAGATGGAAGTAGGCGGTCCTTGAAATTGATTTTATGTGGGCGTTAAAGGATAAATCCTGATCAAATATAACACCAAGATTCCTTACAGTCTCACTGGAGGCCAAATTAATGCCATCCATAGTTAATATATCTTTAGATAATTTGTTTCGTAGATTCTTCGGGCCAAGTACAATAACTTCAGTTTTGGTCGTGTTTAACATCAAAAAATTTAAGGTCATCCACGTTTTTAAGTCCTTGAGGCAGTCTTGAATTTTATTTAGATGATTAATTTCATCAGGCTTGATTGATAAATATAGTTGAGTATCATCCGCATAACAATGAAAGTTTACAGAATGATTCCTTATAATATTGCCTAACGGAAGCATATATAGGGTGAACAAAATAGGTCCAAGCACTGAGCCCTGTGGCACTCCATGGCTAACTTTGGTTTGCATGGAAGATTCATCGTTGACACGTACAAACTGAGAGCGTTCAGATAGATAAGACCTAAACCAGCCTAAAGCAGTTCCCTGTATGCCAACTAAGTGCTCTAGTCTTTGCAATAGGATATCATGGTCGATAGTATCAAATGCAGCACTAAGATCGAGTAAGACAACCCGTTCGTTATCTGACCAGCTTCAATCTTGTAGGCTACTCACTTCGTTTCTTGTAGCCCTCAAAAGGGTTTTGGAGGATGATGCCTCGGTGAACGTGAGTTGTTTGGCTTTCTTGTCCGCAGCAGCAGAAAGCATTTTCGAATGTTTGAATGAATCAAAGTGGGTCGTCGCCGTCGACTTTCTCTAAGACGTATGCTCCAACACACAGTTGCACGGGGTGCAGAATAGTTTCCCCCCACTTTCGTGAAAGACATCGGGGTACTGCTTTGCCCGGTCTTTAGCAGAAACGTTTGTTGTGTGAGTTCCACACGTTCACTCTACGGTGTTGTTTGCCTTCTGTGATGCGCGAGCTGATGACGTCACGTCATCATCATCACTACTTCACGTCAAGACGAGTTAACTTTTTTTTTCTCAACTTTGTGTGGAAAAATGCGGGGATTATGCAGCCTTTTGATAAATACAGATGTAGCAATTCATTTCAGACTCCAGTTTACAGCTTCCTGCCTACGACCTGCCTAAGACCAGTATAGAGGAATCTTAAGCCCTCCCACTATTTTCCAAGAGGGCGTTGCCAGATTTTCAATTTCAGGTTTTAACCAGGAGATGGCGCTTCATTCACAAATAAAAAAAGACAAGTTTCATGGACTTTCAGTTGTGTTTTGAAGAGCATTTGAACACATCAATATTTTAGATCAACTAAAGTATATCTAATCTTGTAATTCAATAATATATAGTCTTTATATATTAAATAATCATAATAATAATGTAAATGTTTACATTACACTTCTTTATTTGTTATGCTCATACTTTTACCTTTACAACCGTTTGCTTTAATATGCAGTATATTTTTTTTATATTTTTGTGTTTGCTTCCTCCTGCTCCCTTTCGGACACATACTGTATGATTTATTATTATTATTAATATGAAGATATTATTAAGATAAGATAAGATTTATTGATTGAACATTTTAGTTTAGAATGTGCAGTCCCACGGTAATTCAGAAGGCTCACAGGTCACATTCCGACCATTATTTAAAACAATAGGTGCTTTCACACCGTCTACAGTTTGATTTGTATAGAGGGAGCTCTGTGGCTGAATGGCCAGCGATTAGGTGTGGCGCATTTATCATAGGTGATCAGAGCTAACTGCCTGCGTCAGATTTCATTTAAAAAAAACAGATCTGATTTTAAGACTATTTCTGCGCTCATAAAGAATGATAAGAATAAGAATAATGAGTATTGAACTGTTTTCATTAATTAGTGAGTTTATTTAACACTAGAACCACCAATCGGGTCAATTTGTGTGATGTGTGTTGTGTGTGTGCAATGTAACTTTTTTTCAATAAAATATTAAAGTCTCCCAGTCCGTGACTTTTCCTGAAAGTGTGTTATGTAGCACCCTATGTTGTTAAAAATTGCGTTCTAATAGCGGGATTTGACGGTTTTAGGTAGGCCTATACAAAAACCTCTGGCGGTATAGTGTTAAGGTAATTAGGTACAGTAGAAGCCCTTTTTTATCAGTAACGAATTTAGCAGTTGAACATAAAAGTCAGAGAGTCACTTGCAATGACAGTGTTGTGTCTAACTGTAAGCTTGTCACTCAGAGTAACCTACAGTTAATTTAGCTGCTGGAGAAGAAAGATCAGGGGGGAGGGGGGGAGAGAGCTGTGGTTGATGGGCCATTAGTTGTGTAAATACACAGCTGAGAGCTGCCGTTTCATTCAGACTGTTTAAAAAACGGTAACTACGGACTATTTTTCAAGATCAAGATCCCTCCGCTACGCTTTGGGATCCTGATCTGCCGACGAGGCTCCATTAAAATATAAATATTTGTAGTGAATTACTGAGTTTAGGCACGTTAATAACGTTTTAATGAAGTTGAATACAGTATATTCATATTTGTCAGTGATTTGATGTCATTTCATGTAGATCTGCAATACAAATATTTTTGGGGTATGGGGGGGTCTGGGACCCGGAGTAATCTGCGGCCGTGAGCTGTTATGTGCCATCATGACACGCATGGTGTTCTTTTTTTATATATTATAATGAAGTGCGAGCTGTGTGCTCGAGTCTTCCTGCGTGTCGGCTCTGCTCATCGATGTATAATAAGGCTCTGCTGCTCCGAGATGATGGTCTAGCTTCAGCAGCTACATTACCTACGGGTGCGTTCGTTAATATTAACTGTGCGTCCGGAGTCACTGTGGCACAGACTGGACCGCTGGTGAACAGCTGTTAGAACGGGCCGTTCAGGTGTTCAGAGCAGAGCTCCCTGTCGGAGCGGCAGAGCGTGATGTGAACTGAAAAGTTTTTCTGTGGCAATATTATTTAAGGAATCGTTGAGCTAGCTAGCTAGCATATATTGTCACTATCTGCTAACGTTAGCTTTAGCCTTCTATTTCTAATAGTTTTTTTCATAGGCTATAAACAGAGGTGGTATAAGTATATATATATATATATATATAGTACTTGAGTAAAAGTAGAAGCACTCAGGTCTTGTACTTGAGTAAAAGTAGAAGCACACAGATCTTGTAGAGTAAAAGTAGAAGTACTCAGGTATTGTACTTGAGTAAAAGTAAAGGTACTCAGATCTTGTACTTGAGTAAAAGTAGAAGTACTCAGTTCTTGTACTTGAGTAAAAGTAGAAGTACTCAGATCTTGTACTTGAGTAAAAGTAGAAGTACCAGAGTGTAGGAATACTCTGTTACAGTAAAAGTCCTGCATTCAAAATGTTCCTCAAGTGAAAGTAGAAAAGTATTCTCATCAAAATATAGTGAAAGTAGCGACAGTAAAAGTAGTACTAGTCATTGTGCAGATTTTTCCATTTCAGAATAATATATATGATATGTTTTATAATGATTGATCATGAAAGTGTTCTCAAAGCTGGTAAAGGTGCAGCTAGTTTGAATGACTTTGTATACTGCAGGGTAGCTTGTGAATTTACTCCAGGTGGAACTAAAGTCTGATTTAACACTTGATTATATTTCACATCATTCATCCACATCTGTAAAGTAACTAAAGGTATTAAATACATGTAGGGGATAGGGGTTTCACCAACTAATCGACTAGTCGACTAGTCGACTACCTTTACCACTAGTCGGCGCTATAGGCCCTAGTCGACTAGTCGTGAAAAAAATTGAGGTAAACGAGGTGCTGCAAAATGCTCCAAAACACGTCCGACATTCTTATGTATGGCAGTACTTCAACGAAGATGTAACCAACTCCACAGTGAAGTGTCAGTTGTGTACAGCTGTACTGAAGTACAATACAAATGCATCTGCTATGCGCAACCATCTGAAGATGGGACACCCGCTGCCGACAGCTAGCACTAGCAGTAATGCTAGCACCAGTGAGCAACGGACCGGCGTCAGCACTGAACAGAGGCAAACGAACAGCAAGAAAACACGGGTCAACAGTGATGCGGATGATGAGCTACGGGATTACTGCCAGCGGACACCGCATATCCCCACAATGGATAATCCACTGGAGTGGTGGGCAGAAAACGTGCACCGCTTCCCCCGCTTTCGAGGAGCTACCTGGCTATTCCAGCCACAAGCACCCCGAGTGAGAGGGTTTTTTCCCTGGCAGGCAAAACTGTCACCCGAAAGCGGTCAAGCCTCCTTCCCTCACATGTCGATGCGTTGGTGTTCAAACCAAACCAAAAATATGGAAAGGTGGACGTTATCGTGGAGGACAGCGAATAAAGTGTTGCACACTGGATTTACGTGGCATTTATGTAAACAAGAGTTTTTTGCTGTCGATTTTGGTGAGTCCAGTTACTGTTTGTTATTTACTCAGCCATGTAACACAAATTAAAATGCAGTGTTTAATGTTACTGTATGAGTTCCAATATAAAATACAGTTGTACACCTCTCTTTGTGTGTCTTTATTATGACGTAACGACTAGTCGACTAGTCGACTACTATTTTGAAAAATGTGTCGACTAGTAAATATTGGTAGTTGTGAAACCCCTAGTAGGGGACTAGAAGTACACCATGTACCTCTGAACTGTAGTGGAGTAGAAGAACAAAGTAGCAAAACATTGAAATACTTAAATAAAGTACAAGTATCTCAAAATTGTGTCCAAGTATAGTACTTGTTGATTTTATGAACTTAGTTACTTTACACCATGTGGCTATAAAGATAGAAAGACTAAGCCTTGCACAGAGGCATGAAAATACATTTTCAAAATGCTCAACAGTGCTGCCAAAATTATAAACTGACTGCTACACAATTAAAATAAATGCTTTTATATATTCCTATTAGATGTGACTCTTTGGCGTTTCTGTTATTATTAACACTGCTGCTTTAGTTGTTCTGACTGCTGAAATCCTCTGTTATTCCTCATTTTAAAGCCGATATTCCGTGGGGTGGGGGAGCCGGGGGCTCGGATCCTTGTCACCTTTTTCATACAGATGAGTTTGCATCCCAAAGCCTCAGTCACCTTAATTCATGTAATAAAAACATCTCAGGTCAGTAACACTCAAAGCTAAATGTGCAATACCATGTTCAGCTATGTTACTATTTATAATGTTATTGTTGTTACATCCGAAGATGTACATATAGGAATGATTTCTTAACTTACAGTAGGCAATTTTTTACAATGGATTTATTAAATTACTATGAATATTGTCATTGTTGAAGGCTTCTAGAGAAGGGTGAACTATAAGCCTGAATTACATAACATGTTATACCTAAAAACATAAAAGCCACAATAAATAAATCACAATTATTCTATTTATTTTTACCTCCCGTATTGCTTTCAACCCACCAGCTTTTATGGTGTTATTACGTCACTAACTGTAAGCTTGTCACATACAGTCTATGGTTACTCAGAGTAACCTACAGTTAATTTAGCTGCTGGAGAAGAAAGATCAGGGGGGGAGGGGGGAGAGAGCCGCCGTTTCCTTCACACTGTTTAAAAAACGGTAACAACGGACTATTTTTCTTAGCGGATGCATGTCAATTTAAATCAATACAACTATTTTTTAAATCAATAAAAACATTTTCTAAATCCATAAAAGCATTTAAATTAATATTGGGAGTTATGTCGTTAATTTGTTGAGAATGTGGCCGTGTAATAAGCGGGACAATTTGCAGCGACTTGTTCCTTATGGGGAAAATACCACCCGTCATGCAGACCAAGATCCCTCCGCTGCGCGTTGGGATCCTGATCTGCCGACGAGGCTCCATTAAAGTATAAATATATTTAGTAAATTACTGAGTTTCCTTCACACTGTTTAAAAAACGGTAACAACTGTTTAAAAAACGGTAACAACGGATTATTTTTCTTAGCGGATGCATTTCAATTTAAATCAATACAACTATTTTTTAAATCAATAAAAACATTTTCTAAATCCATAAAAGCATTTAAATTAATATTGGGAGTTATGTCGTTACTTTGTTGAGAATGTGGCCGTGTAATAAGCGGGACAATTTGCAGCGACTTGTTCCTTATGGGGAAAATACCACCCGTCATGCAGACCAAGATCCCTCCGCTGCGCGTTGGGATCCTGATCTGCCGATGAGGCTCCATTAAAGTATAAATATATTTAGTGAATTACTGAGTTTAGGCACGTTAATAACGTTTTAATGAAGTTGAATACAGTATATTCATATGTGTCAGTGATTTTATGTCAATTCGGCGAACATAAACATAAATTATCGTGGTGAAGATGATGATTAAATTAGGATTAAAAATCGAGAGCCGGGCTGCATTTCCTCCTGTTCGTTTTTTTCGACTAAACAACATTATTTTGTTAAATAACAACATGGTGATGTTTTGTAAATGATTACATGTCTCTTATTTAGCACAGAGTATGATATCCGTGACATATGGATCTTAATAAAGTTCCGCTGTACATCCAGCGTACTGTATCTGACTTTATTTCACATGAGCTCCAGTGTGGAACCCCACTGCACCCCCTGGTGGATCAATGATCCATTGCAGCTGGCTTCATTATAATTACATTTATCTATCACGGGGGCAGTCTCAAGTCAAGCTGGAGTTTTTCCCTTGAGCGAGGGCAGATCACGTACCAATAACGGCCCTCGCGTTTCAAACTGTCTGAAATGAATCGCTACATCTGTATGCAACCTTTTAAAAATCTGCGCCATTTTGCTGATTATGCGGTAAATTCTGCGATCGCAGGATCTTGTTTTTCTGGAGGGTCTATAAGTGAGATTAACTAATGAGTAAATGTTAAAACATATTATTTTAAAGTAGATGTCTTTGCTATTATGCATCTGTGTTTTATGTGTGTTCATTATTGTGCTTTTGACAAAAGATGAACCAAACATTGATGAGAGATGATTTTCTATTGTGATTGTCTGTATCAATCATTGTGGTTGAATGTTTCAATCTTATTCTACTCTATGATGTAATTGATGTACGGTGAGACCACACTCAAATCTGAAGACGCCTATTGATTTAAGTATTGACCAAATTATTATTAGACTAATGTTTTCAGGTTATCAAAGATGATAAAAAGAGAGGAACTGTGAGGGAATAATTCGGTCTTTACTCCTAAATATTTAACCTTTCTGTGTGTTGACGTTTACGACCAACCCTAAGTCTGTTATCTGTCTTAAGGAATGGGAAGTCTCAGCTATTGTTGACATTACCAGTTTTATGTCCGGTCAACTCTCGTTCACAGAGCCTAAGAGTCAGATAAGTGATTCAGTGTCTCCAGGTGTTAACGCCCCAATATGTTGTTTACTCTCTGTAAACTAGTTAAAAGGTCTATCGAGAGAGAGGCTGATCAGAATTGACATGACAACCCACCCGTGCAGTCAGAACCTTTTGCTGCTGTGACTTGTGATATGAATTCTCCGGCCGTTTGACTTGTAATAAACATAATTGTTTGACATCAAAGCTCCAACTCTCCTTGTGTCTCTCTGAGTCCTGACTCTCCATTGCTGCAGAAGTTTCCCTTACACAACCTCTCAAATCAGTCATTACAACTTGACGAATCTGCTCTGTGGCAGCATAAATCGACGAATCTGCGGTCTTGACTTTTGCTACACTTCTTGCGATAAATGTGTCGCAAAAGTAATTTTCACCTTTAGATGTGGGGGGAGGGAGGGGGGGTTGGAGCGAAGGGGCGGAGCTATCAGAACGACGAGGCTTGACTGCGGGGCTAATGGTTCGTGTCGCCACCAGTCCGCTGACATGGCGCGTCAATCAACGGTAAGTTTTGCCCATTACTTGCTCAGTATTACTTTGAATATTGTTATTGTGATTGAGGATTAAATCCGCTTTGAAGACCATCGTTTATATTGTGCAGTTTAGCGGCAAAATAACGTCAGTTAGCCAGCTAACGCTAACTTTGTTGAGTTTATGCTAGCTAAACAAGTAGTGGTTGTAGTCTACAGCAGTAATTAATATATTATAGCCTACTGCTTTGGCACTAACAGTTGATAACCGTTTATGAAAATAAAACTAATTGAAATGTACTGAAATAATGACACGTTTTATAATTGTCTTGGGCTCCTGCTGTGTTTTTAAAGCCTTTGTAAATTATCCATGCTATTTTCTATTTAGCTAACGTCGAAGTAGTGTATGTGAAATCAACCTAACAATAAGATGTGTGTATATTACAATTATTAATGTCGCATTTCAAGATGATTGGTTGAGCTGGAGTTCATTATTGAGCTTTCTCGTTAACGTCAGTCATATCCGAAGAACAAACCCAAACCTCGTTGTTTTTATTAATTGCATTACCAAATTGATATATCAAATAAACAGTAAGCATTGGTAAGACAACTTCCAAAGTTACAGTAAAATAAAAAGGACCCTGACACGGACAATACACAATCCAACATGTTCAACAGAAGAGAATAAGTTATATTGTTTGTACACATGGTATTTTACATATATCTGTTTGTTTAAGGTGTCCAGGTGATGCAGACAGGCTGGACCAGAGAGTGAGAGACAGAACTGGACTCCTCACAGCAGTGAACTTCAGCACAGGTACAAATACTATTTTTTCATACTGTACAAAGAATCAAAAAGATATTGGTTTAAATAAATGAAGTATTGACTTTAATACAATGATATACATTCCATTAAACAATACTAAATCACCTACACATCAGTGAAGTTGAGGGTTTTTTCCATGCAAAAAGTTACATTTAGTTGTTAACAAGCAATATGACTTTGTCAGCTTTCTAATTTAATGTATTGAAGGCAAAGATATTTAACACATAGTGAGAACTGCTACTATGTATCTCTCAATATTGTCTGTAAAAACGTGGTAAAAGTTATTCTTTCAGTGAGACAACAGAGCAAGCTTCTACAGTTGCACTAAGTTTTGTAACAGTTAAATATTATTTTGATAATAAAATATATTTCAATGTTGATGAATTTCATACTGTTCATTCATTATCTGATTACAATTACAAAATAATTATATCTACAGCCCCTAAACACACAAACACACCGCTTTCATAAATAACACACTTGTTCTGCAATAATATGTTTTATGTTTCCTGTCATTTTTGTTAGGAAAGGACATGCCTGAAAGAAATCTGCTCTTTCTCTGAGGGTCAAGAAGAACATCCAAGAGGAAAATTAAAAGCTGATTTTAAGACCAGTACAGGACATTCACTAAGAAACGACTTTTATTGTGAAAAAAAAGATCTGCACACCGAATATTTTTGTAGTCTATCAGGACCATCATTTGTTTGTAACGCTGCCTGCACCTCAGAGAAGGGGTGGTTATAGTCAGGCTTATAAAGTGTGGCAAAAAACATAGTCAGCTGATGGGATGCATCTATTTCCACATCTACACTCTATCAGCTGATTATTTCTATTTGCCTCACTTTATGAGCTTCACAACACTTGTGCCTTGTACCGCAGAGTTTGCAATGTCACAAATAAATGGGGCCAATCTTCAGTCAGATGTGAATGTGTAATCTATTTTCAGTAAGAATAATGGACGAAAGGAGTGCAAATACAAATACAATTTATTGAAATGTGAACCAAATGTTAATCAAAAATGTTTTAAATAAAAAGCACATATGGACAGAAGGTGTAAAGCCTATTAAATGTATAAGTAAACACATTTAGTCAAATAACGTGACAGACTAGGCCTGTGCAGTTGGTATCAGCTATGCCCAGCATGGGCTCCTCCATCAGGCCTGGTCCTCCTCGCTGATGAAAAACCCTCAGTCCTCTCCAAACCAACAGACAGGACGTCCATCACACAGAGGTTTCTCCCTGAAGTCTCTGCAGCTCCATGGACACCACGCTGTCTCAATCCGTCCACACTGAATATGAGGAAAAAAAATTATAAGCAAATAATAAATGCTTTAGACAATAAGAAATATATAGTTGACAGTTGAGTTGCTCAGATTTTTTAGATTGTCAATACTATTACTGTATAACTAATATATCAGGTTAAGAGGCACCTTCAAATAAAGATTGGTCTTTAAATACATTTTGTCTCTTGAATTGTTTGTCTGAAGTCAAGGATCTAGAACTGGTACTTAGTTTTAATGATACAGTCTGGTTACTATGCTGTTTGGAGGAGGCCTCACAGGTAAGAGCACTAACTAGCTACCATACCTAGCTTGAGTTAAATGTATTAAACGTATAATTAAGTGATGGCAAAATATAAATAACTAATGTCATGCAAACATTAATATTTGCTTGATTCCAGAGTTGAATTTAGCACAATTGCATACAAACGTCAAGGGATTTTAAGATTCTGAAGTCTTTGTTCTAAATAGAAAATAGCATGGATAATTTACCCTCCCCCCACATCTACAGGTGAAAATTACTTTTGCGGCACATTTATCGCAAGAAGTGTAGCAAAAGTCAAGACCGCAGATTCGTCGATTTATACTGCCACAGAGCAGATTTGTCAAGTTGTAATGACTGATTTGAGAGGTTGTAATAACCAAGTTGCGGTTGTAATGGAAAATATATTTTCCAAAAATATGTATTTTTCTGCAAGTGAACATTTCATCACTAAGTTCATTTTTTTTCTACAAACTACAAAACTTTTTCTTTTCTTCTGTGACTTCAAATTTGGTTCACAGTTACGTGGATATTTTATACAAGTTTACATTTGGTTCACAGTTACGTGGATATTTTCTGCAAGTGTAAATGTATGCACACAAGCTCAGCTTTTTTTACTGCAAGTGCTCACATCAGGTTTTACATCAGATGTATCCTGAAAATCTGGGAAAAGAAGGCTGCATTTGTGGGCTGCATTCGGAGGTGTCTTGTTCTAAAAAAAAATGGGACAGCCTTCGTTTGGCGGAGGTGACGTATGCGGTCTACGAATGCATCCTCAGGAGGATGCGGCCGCTGAATTGGGACGCAGCTACTGTGTATGTGCGTGTGGGGAGTGTTGCAGTAGAAAATGCCACTGTAGCGCCGCCACTTTGGGCCTAAGCCCCGAATGTTTCCAGTTCCAGGCGACGCCCCTGGTCTGGTCTCTGAATTGCATTATGCTGCGTTCACACCGGAGCAATGCGAATATTCGCATTGGTCAAGTTTCACCACGGCTGTCAGCTGTGTTTACTCCTGTCATTCAAACAGGACGCGCTAGAGAGGGGGCGGGGTTTATATCCGTGTAAATACTGTGGTAGAAACCAACTACAACAAAATTAACCTTTTAACGTGATTTAATTGTAATACAAGTTTCAAAATGATGCCGAAGTAACTACATACTGATACAGGTTAGTAAAAACCATGAATTAATGCTTTGAAAAATGTGCAGACAAAAATGCGATCGGATCGATCAGGCTAAACCAGTGGTTCGCAAAGTGTGGGGCGCCCCAGGGGGGCGCAGAGGCATGACATGGGGGGCGCGAGAGACCAGGAGGAAAAATGGTTATTAAAAAAAAAAAAAAAAAAAGAATTCATATTTTGAAAAATTATTGATTCGAAAATAATATGATACAGTACTATTACGTCGGGGTCTCTGTGTGTGTGTGTGTGTGTGTGTGGAACGAGCCATTTTGTGTGTGTGTGCACGAGAGAGAGAGAGAGAGAGAGCGCACCGGTACCGGAGATCGTTGTTGTTAGCTTCTGGTGCTAGCGAGCTACGCTTATGGATATAAGGAGTTTTTTCAACAACAAAGTGGAGGAGAGTCCTCTCCTGTCAGACTGAGAAGCTCAGTGAGCTAAAGGACTCTCTCAGTGTTATCTCAGTGGGTCTCAAACGTTTTGGTCACCATTAATGTAAACAATTATTTCCGAGGCACACGTTTATATGATCATTATAATTATAAAAAAATAAGAGAATAAATTAAAAACAGGAATGAAATACTATTATGACAGTAAAAAAAGAATAAAGTTTAAAAGGGTTATTTGTAAAATATCCATAAAGAAATAGTCAATCTGTTTACAGTTCTGTTTCAAATGGGTGTTGAGAGATGTATCCATAGATCTCTTAATTTTGCTCTCAAAGTGCCAAAGATTGATGCTTTTAACTTCAATCTTTAAAATCTTCCCGGAGGAGCTTGCCCCTGACCCCCCTATGTGAGGTCCACACACCACCTATAAAAATAGCACTTTACCCCAGCTTACACCTATATGCCGTGAGCTGATTATTGAGCCTTCATTGTAACAGTCGCGGGTACACTGTGTATTTGCGTGAGGAGTGTTGCAGTAGAGAAAATTCCACTGTAGCGACCGGTGCATGAATGGGAAACCCTAAATGTTTGAGCACCCTCTATGAAACGTCAAGCTACCCCACAGCACCCCAAAAGAAATCTCTGGC